>NC_063337.1:82852090-82875440 GCF_021869965.1 Rhincodon typus
TATCTCAGGTTCTCCAGCATCTGCAGTCCCTACTATCTCAGTCAGAATGAAGGGATCAGTTCTCTCCTTCCAGTCTCCATGTAGTTGATCAGCCTACTTTGTCCTGAGCTAGTTATGTCAGGCTAATGTGTTTTGTACCTCACTCAGTGTTTGCTACCCACACAATCAGCAATTGGCCAGTTGTCTCTTGGCAGTCTCGCGATCATCCACATAGCTGGTACTCTGTTCTCCAGCTGTGTCTCAACCGAACTAGACAATAATCTTATTTCAACCAACTTTTTGGTTTCCAAAAACAAGCTCATGTGGCAGATTTGTTACAAATTTAACAATAACTTCACCTTTAATTTATAAAATAATCTCATCTAGAACATCAACTTGCAGATTTCCATCCATTTAATTCCTTTAACATTAGCACAGCTACACAACATCAATCATGTTTACAAGCTTTGAATGAAGCTAGCCAGACCCGAGGAGTTAACGACCAGAAACTTAGACCAATGCAAACAATTTCACACTAATCCTTAAGTTAATAAGATAATTTGAATTCCAAACTATAAATTTAGTATGGCCCATCCCAACTCCCCTCTTCTTCAGGCACTTGTTTCTTTTATCCCAATTATTTAGTTCTTATGTACATCACTTTCCCCATCACTAGGTGTCATTATATTCACAGAGCAACGAGAACATAGGGGTTAGAGATAACAAAGTGTGGAGCTGGAGGAACACAGCAGGCCAGGCAGCATCAGAAGGGCAGGAAAGCTGATGTTTCGGGTCGGGACTATTCTTCAGAAAAAATGGGGTGATGTTTTCATTAACTGCCCTCAAGGTGTTTGAGCTAAGCTGTCTTAACTACCACAATCCTTGCGTGTAGGAACATCTGTGGTGCTGACTGGGTGAGAATTCCAAGATTATTGTGACTTAGTGTCAAGGAAGGAGAGGTGACACAATTCCAAGTCAGAATGGTGTGGAGCATGAAGGGGATCTTGCCGAGTGTGGTATTCCTATTGCATCCTTTGCCCTTGTGATCATGGTTTAGAAGCTGCTAAGGGAGGTTGCCGAGTTACCCGATGCATATCTCATGGAGAATAAGCTTCAACTGTTTGCTGATTTTGATCCGAAGCAAAATTCGTACTCCTTATTCCTGACAATTGTGTTTAATGCAATTTATTTAAATAAAGCACTTTGTAATAATGTGTCGGATCAACTGAATTATTTTGCAGAATGGACTGAATTTTTTTTTATTAATTCAAGGGATGATGACATCGCTGGCTAGGTCAGCATTTATTGCCCATCCTTTTATTACCCAGACAGCAGTTCAGAGTCAGCCCCATTTGCTGTGGGTCTGAAGGCACATGTAGGCCAGACCAGGTAAGGATGGCAGTTTCTTTCCCTAAAGGGCGTTAATGAATTGCAAGCAGAAACAAATGTAGGTGCTTTTTTCAGTCCTGACTCAGCGAATAACTGGTATTCTCTGACAACCAGCTTAGAATACAAACTATAGAGCAACCGCGGGTCTTTTTGTTTAGAAGGTCTACAGGCCGGTTACTATACAAGAGAGTGATCCAGAGATATGGAGGGACTATTTCTGCCGACTATTCACGCATTATGTAAATTTGTCGAATTGGGTGTCAGAAAATGTCAATGGAAAGGACTCATCCTTCCATACAAATGCCAATTGTGGAGAAATTCATGGCCTAGAAACACTAGTAACAAATTCACTTCAGCATATACTGTGACCCAGCACAGTCTTCAAGACACATTCTCGAAAGACCAAGTTTTTCATGCAAATTCTTATGCACAGAAATCTCATGTGAGGAGATAAACTTGTCCTAAATGCTTTGGCTGAGCAGGAGGTATTTGCAGCTCAATGCACTGTTATTGTAACTAATTGAAATGGAGGAAACCCGAAGAGGTGGCAGAGTGTGGACACTGGTCTTCCTCCTAACTCAAGGTGAAATGGAACCAAAGGGCCAGATTTTCAAAGCACCAGTCTGGTTAGGGTTGAGAAAGCTATGTATGAGGTCAGTTAAACAGTTACTCAGGAGTTAGACTACATAATAATAGCTTAATGTTTTGCTAGTAATTATTTACTTAATCTCGTTGGAACATTCCAAATTCTGACTTAAATGGATATTTTCTGATGGTTCCAGCATAGATGAATTGCCCAGCAGAATCTTCAATTTCTGGGCAATTCCTTTGTAGTGGGGATACTGCAGGGAACCCATGCACAGTTCCCATTTACTGTGGAATAATCACTATTTGGCCAGTGGAAAATCCAGGACAAAATCTCTTTGAAGGACAGCCAGACAAGACAAAAAGGCAGAGATTTAGTTTTTTTGGGAAAGGGATGGTGTTGCATCACATCACATCAGAAAAAACCTTTTATGAAAAGACACACTAACTCAGTGCTTAGAATAGATCATTTTAGATATTCTACCCAGTATTAACTTAAATCCTAACGTTTTAACAATTTTGAACTGCTGGAATCCTGCATCAGATTCTTGGCTTATTGCTTCTATTTAGAGTTATGCAGATGGACAAGTGAATCAGTTTTGTCTGTTATCATTTCAAGCACAGAATGGCTATAAGCAGTCCCATACAAATTATGCACAAGTAGGGAAATCTAAACTAGGAAGCCCAACTAGAACAATGTAATTAACCAAAACTCAATAAACACAATTTGATGACTTAATCAAGGATTTGTGCTTTTTATAGCAGCTTTCACAATCCCAGAATATCCTGAAGGGCATTACAGCCAATTAAGCACTTTTGGAGTGTGGCCACTATTGTACTGTAGGACACGTGATAACCATTGATCACAAAGGGTATGTGAAATTGCCCCAATAATCTGCTGTAATGATATTGATTCAGGGATATATATTAGCCAGGATACCAAGGAGGTCCCCTGCTCTTGAAAATAGTGCCAAAGGGTCCTTACATAAGCCTAACAACAGATAGGGCTTCAGTTTGATACATCATTCAAAACAGCTGGTCTGTCAAGAAGCAGTAGAATAAATCATAAATCTGCAAATAGATTGTGGGAGATTGAAATTTGACTTGAGCAATGCATGGGAAATATGTACCGATCAAAATATTGCAAGGTCTAGTTTGATAATTCATATACTTGAATTTTTATAAGAAGATCACAAATAATTTGCAACTATTAAAGTACATATATTTCCTTAAGGATGCACATTTGATGCACACAGTATTTGAAACACAACCAGTGATCAACTGGAGGAGCCAAGTTTTAATATATTGAAACAAAGAAATAAAACCCTGCAAAGTGAAAATGAACATGTTCCAAATAATCAGCTTTTAAATTATATGCAATTCTTCCTGTCAATTCAAAATTTCTGCCACCTTAGTTGAAGCATTTCTGCAAATGCAGTTTGGACCCAGCAGTGTAAAGATGCATTTGCAACAAACTTCAAAAGTGCCAAGTGGATGATCCATTTCTGCCTCTTCCATAGGTCCCCAGCTGCACAGTTGGAACTTGGGGCAAACTATCCACTGGTTGGAGATATACCTGACATATAGGAAGACGGTTGCGATTGATCTCCAACAATCATCTCATCTCCAGGAAATCTCTGCAGAAATTCCGTAGGGCAGTGTCCTAAGGCCCAACCATCTTTAGCTGCTTCAATGATCTTCCCTCCATCATAAGGTCAGAATGGGATGTTTACTGATTGTTGCAAAATGTTCACTGGTCTCTCCTCAAATACCGAGGCACTACATCCAAATGCAGCAAGACCTGGATAATATCCAGCTCAGGGCTGGCAAGTGGTAAGCAACATTCCGGCCACACAAGAGCCAGGTAATAACCATCTCCAACAAGAGAATCTAATGTCCCTTGACACTCAATGGCAATGCTATCGGTGAATCTTGCACCAGCACCTTGAGAGAACCATTGACCAGAAACTGAAGTGAACTAACTGTTTAGATACTTGGGCTACAAGAGCAGGTCAGGCACTAGGAAATGTGGGGTGAGTAACTCACCTTCCAACTCCCCAAAGCCAGCTCACCATCTACAAACCACAAGTCTGGAGGGTGACACAATACTCCCCACTTGCCTGGGTAAGTGCAGCTCCATTAACACTTGAAGGTTGACACCATCCACAACAGAGCAACCTGCTTACTGGCGCCTTACCCACAAACATTCACTGCCTCCACTACTGCTCACTGGTAGCAGTGTGTGCCAGCTGCACAATGCTCTGTAACAATTCACCAAAGCTCCTTACACAGCACCTTAGAAACCCATAATGGCCACCATCTACTAGGACAGAGGCAGCAGGTACATGGGAAAATGACAGCCTGGAAGCTCTCCTCCAAATCACACACCATCATCACTTGGAAATACCTCACTAATCCTTCAGTAATCGCTGGGTCAGAATCCTGGAACCCACCCTCAAAACAGCACTGATAGCATCAAATGAACTGTGGAAGTTCAGGAAAGGATCTCACCATTTTGTCAAGGGCCGGTAGGAATGGGCAATAAATACTTGCCCTACCAGCTAAGCCATAAATGAAAAAGAAGCATTTAGTGGAAATTTTGTGAAAGAATATTTAGCATAAATAACCAATTGTCCAAGAACGCTTCCACTGCTGTACTTCCTACTACTCAATAAATCTGTTGTGTTTTGAAAGCATAATGATTACATGCAAAATTCTAAAAAAAGGGCAAAAACTAAATTTGAAAATATTCACCCATTGTTGCCAAGTTAAATATTTGAATCATTTAGCTAAAAGACTTTTACGATGTTATAGATAAGTTATAACAACACAACAGTTCCTTTCAACTACGAATCACACTTGAACTCCCTGAAGATGCAACATTTATTGTTGATTCATAAAGCTTTACTGTGTGGTACAACTGGAGTGAAATCCAGCCATAATATTTTCCTTGGGGGAAAAAAAAAGAGAAATTTCAATCTATTTTCAGAACAGAAGGTTCAGGAACAGTTACAGACCACCAAGCTTTTTCTGCTACATAATCATGGCTCATTATCAGCCTCAGCTCCACATATCTCTCAACTCCACATGATCAAAAATCTGTCAGTCAATCTCAATATTAAGTATGCTCAACAGGACGGCACTCACTACCAACTGCGGTAAGAATTCTAAAGACTCTCAACTCTGAGAATATTTTAAATCTCAGTTCCAAATGATTGGTGACTAATCCTAAAACTGTTCATGTGTTCTAGACAGGCCAGTCAGGAGAAACAACTTCTGGAGTTGCTGGTCTATTGAGCCCTTGCAGAATCTTTGACGCTCAAATGAGACTACCACTTATTAATCAAAACTCCAGGGAGTACAAGTCCAGCCGTACTCCGCTTCATACTATAGGTCATCCCTGTCATCCGAGGCTAAATCTAGTGAACTTTCGCCTCAAAAGCAACAGATATGGGAAATCTACTGAACTGCATAGATTCAAGAGTTTAGCAAAGGGAAAAATATGGTCAGCTATGAACGAAAGGCAGAACTGGATGATACTTTCACAAATGAGGTAATTTGAATCATTCCACCTTTCCTGTCACTGCTACAGAGGAGTAATCCAGCTTTCAGTGCCAACTATGCATTATCACAAAGTTAGTCAGGATAAGCAACAATTAGTTAATAACATAGCAGCATACTGACATATGTAAAAGTTGCAACTCTTATGCAACTGAATCAAAAAGAAGAAGTGTTACTTTGTTCGAGAAAATCAGAATCCAACATCTTCCATTCAAATCAGACAAAAACACAATGTGGCCGCGCACAATCTACAATGCATAAATTTTATTTTTAATTGCAAATTCAAGCAACCACTTACATAGCAATTTAAATTCAGCAACCACTGGTTCACAAACGTTCAGACCTAACACTCTCAAGACTTGAGCAGTAACCCAGGGTTATCCAAACTTCACTTCGCTTCAGAAAGAGACTGACTTACATTTATAGAGCACTTTGCACAAACTCTAGATGTTCCAAAATGCTACACAGCAAATTGATGATGTAAGGAACATGGCAGCCAATTCGCACACAGCAAGCTCCCACAAACAATGTGATAACAACCAGAAAAACAGAGATTTTAAAATCAGGGAAAAATACTGGTGAGGATATAGATAATTCCCCAGTCTTCTTTGAAAGAGGGTCATGGGATTTTGCAAGTTCAACAGAAAGTGCAGATCAGGCCTCAATATGACAGGCCATCTGCAAAGTAGCAGCTCTGAAGTACAGTACATAGTGATATACTGAAGTGTCAGCCTGAATTCTTGTACTGAGATCCTGGAGTGGGACTTGGACCATCTCAGAGATGGCTGTGATACCAACTAAACGAGAACTTGCACGATATTTTACTTAAGGATCGAGATGGAACTGCAGTTCCTTTCTCCCCTCTTGAAACCATTGCCTTATCAAAGATACAAATTATTCTTCGCACTAAAGCTGCTACTGTAATAATACTGCAAACTCAAGAGTATTGGCAGTTTGTCAAATACTTGGGACAGCAGTTTTGATTTAATTCAAAACACGTGTTTGCTTGCAAGTATGCACAGCTAAGCTCAGAGATAAAGATCAGGAAGTCAATTGGAGTGTTTATACTCCTGCAAGTGTTATTTCAAAATAGGCCAAACTACCCTCGATGGACCATATACAGAAAAGGCTGGAAATACTAAGCACGGCAGGTAGCATCTAAGAGCCACAAACAGAATTAACGTTTCTGGTTAGACCTTTTATCAAAACCACTAAGTGTTACAAATGGAGCAGATTGTAACCAATTAAAAAAAGGCAGAGAAAGGGGCAGATAGTAGAAAGAAAAGGTAGGAAAGAAATGGAGAAAATAAAAGGCACAAAGATGAGTCCAAAGGAGCTGAAAATGACAAGAGCAGAATGCCAGCAAAAATGGTGATGAGAGCTTTGGTTATGATTTGAAATCGCTGAATGTTATCTTGAGTCCATAAAATTGTAAATCACCTGATATAAATAAATACTTCCACAGTTTGTGGCATGAGGTTGGTTCTTCACTTAAAGGTAAGGTCCTAGGGAGTATTGCTGAACAAAGAGGCCTTGGAGTACATATTCATAGTTCCTTGAAAGTAGAGTCGCAGGTAGACAGGATACTGAAGGTGGTGCCTGGTATGTTTGCCTTTATTGGTCAGTGCATTGAGTGTAGGCGTTGGAGTGTTATGTTGCAGCTGTACAGGACATTGGTTAGGCCACTTTTTGAATACCGCGTTCAATTCTGGTCTCCCTGCTGTAGGAAAGATGTGGTAAAACTTGAAAAGGTTCTGTAAAGAGTTACAAGGATGTTGCTGGGGTTGGAGGGTTTAAGCTATAGGGAGAGGCTAAATAGGCTGGGGCTATTTTCCCTGGAGCGGAGACTGAGGGGTGACCTTATGGGGGTTTAATTAAATTATGAGGAGCATAGATAGGGTGAATAGCCAAGGTCTTTTCCCCAGGGTAGAGGAGTCCAAAACCAGAGGCCTTAGGTTTAAGGTGAGAGGAGAAGCTTTAAAAGAGACCTAAGGGGCAACTCTTTCACACAAAGGATGATACTTGAATGGAATGAACCGCCAGAGGTGGAGGCTGGTACAACTGCAACATTTAAAAAGGGATCTGGATGGGTATATGAATAGGAAGGGTTTAAGAGGGATATGGGCCAAATGGGACTAGACTAATTTAGGATATGTGGTCAGCATGAATGAGTTGGACTGAAGGGTCTGTATCCATGCTGCGCATCTTTATTACACTGACATAGTTGTAAGCTGAGATACATGTTATGCAATAATTCCAGGATCCCAACAGTAATGAAGGGATCTTAGAGTCACTTCGTGGGAAAGAGTAAAAATCTTACTGAAGGCCTAAAATATCAACATTTGAAAACTAGTTTTAGAAATTTTTTGACAAACTTGTAAATTCAAATGAGTGTGGCTATGAACCAGAGTACATATCTACCAAATCGTGTGTTCAATTTCATGATTGTTTGCCACTTGTTGAGGTTACTTCTAATAATCCACCACAGGAGGTCCAAATACAGGCTTTGATCACTTACTCAAGTGTTAACCCAAATACTCTGTACAAGACCAGGTAATATTCTTATTCAATTTTGTTTTTTGTAATGTGGGCATCCCATTATCCAAATTCCAATCTTTCTTCAAAAGAAACTTAAAAAGATCGACAACCTAAGTCATAGGCTAATATGGTTCATGTCTTCACCTTCACTCAGCTAGGGAACAATTAATCTTATCGTATGCTGTGTTTCCCCATTTTCCAGTGTCTGACACCACCCATCTCTCAACCTCTCTCCAAGACCTGTCCACATTGTTTTGAAAGCACTAAATCGATGTTTATAGGTTCCTGCTGACACTATCCTCAAGGATGCACAATGTTTATCTCACACAAGGCTCATTAACCCAAGTCTGCTTTCTACTTTCTCCCCTGTTTCACTGTGTAATTTAACTAACAGTCGCCACCGCACACTCTGCCCGCTCCCCTCACCACCCCCCACCCCCGTCCTACCAGCCCTTGGCCCAAGCTCAAGGTGGTCAATGCAGCAGTGGTGCCCTTTCCTTTACAGACCACCACCCATTGAAACCAGCCAGATATCCAGCTTACAGTTATGAAGGTATTGGTTCAGACCACCTGCAATACACGGACGTATAGGTCAGGACCCAGCTAATGGACAATTATCCCAATTTCTAAATCCCCATTGGTCTTTTCTACTTGGCCTTCTTGTGCAATAAATAAGGCACGGTAACAAACAGGCAATAACCAGGGCATGGGAGATAATCCGAATCCATGGGTGTAGCTGTATGTTAGTTCCCCAATTCCATAGTTCCTCTCACCAGGTGATAGAGTCTATTCATTCAACATCATCCCCCAAAGGCACAGGCATGTTGCTGGAGCGTATAATATGACTGAGACAAACTGCTGTGCCTCACACTTAGACTGAGGTAAGGTATATGGTCATTGGCGGAAGAACATAGGAGGACAAGTTTAGATTTTGCTCCAAGTGTCTTTTATGCCTTCCAAACCTTGAACAATGACAGTTCCTCTTTATATGTTTCAACCTTCCTCCCTCTCACTTGCACCTATGGGGTGTAAGCACACTGAATTTTTCAAGTATTTTCCTCAATTGGCCATCACTTATCCCGAGCAATTTTTTTTTAAAACTGTGTCATGGGGATATGGTGCATAGGAAGTGGCAATATATACAAAACTAACAGCATCACCTTCACATTCCATGCATTTCAGAGTATCATACAATAAAGAGTCTGTCAGCTCAACTTTCAAAATAATAGCTGCCAGCAATTTTTCAAGGTCTGACGCAAACAACAATTATCTTTACTCATCATTTCATTTGACAGAATTAGTGGATCTGAGGGTACATGTCTTTCTCTTACAATGCTAGAGGAGAAAAGTAAACATGCACTCCACAAGCAATTAAATACAGAATAGATGGCCATGAGAGTGCAGATAATAGCATCGCAGTCTTGTCACTGAACAAATAATCCAGGAGTCCAAATAATGCTTCAGAGACATCATTAACATTTGGATACTTATGCCAAAAATCGAGAGAGATTTTCCAAAGACTAGAAAAGCTACAGTCTGATTTTCAGAATGCTACCTTTCCACCAAAATCCCAGATTGTTCAATCGTCATCCCTGGGTATGTGCTGTCTCACAGGCAGGGCAAACCCACGGCGGTTGTAATCAAGAGGGAGTGTTCCCGAAAATCCATTACATTTTACTCTGAGTCCCACAAGACTGTGTGGCGTTAGGTCAAACACAGGACAGGAAATTACCTGCTGGTTACCAACCATCATCCTCTCAAGAAGCCTAGTCAGTTGACTAAGAATGTAGTGTAGAATAATGCCAACATGACTTTAATCATTGCTCTGATTGAGAAAGCTCTTGAGGACCATGTCCTTGCCTCGTCTCACGGACTGCAAAGGGTGAAGCAGAGAAACACACTGTAGCCTTCTGCTGCCGCTGTCTTGTTGAAATCAGCCAGGAGAAGCAGCAAGCACCTTTCCCTAAGTACAATCAAATTCCTTAGCATAGAGTAAGCTGTTTAAAGAAAGTGTGCTCTTTGAAATTGCTTACAGCTTGGACAGACCCAAAAAACGTGTTTACTATTATCAGCTGATGAATCTGTATTCAATGTTTAACACAGCTGGAAGGAGCATTGAGGGTAGCAATGGCAGACAATGTACCCTGGGTGAGAAATTTCTATGCCCAACTGTACACAATTGCAGCTCAGGATTACGAATATTTAAGTGCTTTCCTGCTAGATTTGACCTGTGACAGAACAAAAACAAGGGGAAAACATATATAACTTGACCCTTACCAATCCACCCAAAATAAATGCATTTATTGATGACAAAATCAGAGTGATCACTGCATAATATGGAGACAAAGCCCCCTCTCTAGACTGAAGACTACCTCTTTGTGTTGTGTGGCATTACCATCATGCTAAATTGAATAAGATTTATAACACATTAACTGCAGGCTATGCCCAATTCATTGAGCCAGGAGACTAATAACCTTGGTTCAATGAGTAGAGTAGGACAACTTTGCAGGAGCAGCACCATGCCCACTCGAAAATGAGGTACAAACCTGGTAAAGCCACACAGCAGAGGATAACATGCAGGTTAAACAGCAGAAACAGCATCCAGTCTGCTTTAGGAAAGTCTCATGTTCTTGTGTGTTCCAACTCCATCCACATTGTGGCTTTTCTACTCAGTGATGGGCAACTCCATGACATGACCACAAGATTACTCCAGTCGTAATGCCCTTGCACACAGAACAATTGTTGTCAACACAAACTTCTGCAATGCAGCGAGACCTGGACTATCAGTAACACTGGAGAAATTTCACCAATGTCTCCATCACGTTCTTCAGCATTAATGACAGAACATTGGACAATCACTCACTTCATTCTTCAAGCCTACAAGCATTCAGGCAAATTTTTGCACAATTAACTGCAATGGGATGGATACAGCATCTGAATTACTGCATAGATTCTGTTTTATCAACTTTCAAAATGGTCAACTTTCCAGGAGGACGCCAAAGAAACCACGATAAAAGATACTTTGAAGCTCACCTTGAAAGTAGCAGCATTGATAACAATGACAAAGACGTTACCAATTGTGCAAAATGCAACATCCTGTACATCAAGCTGCATTGTGCTTTAAGTCTGAACAATTAAATGATGAGGCAGAGGCAGCAGTAGAGAAGGAAGAGAAAGAATAAAATTCCGCATTCTGGATCCCACCACCTCCATGTATCCCAAACATCCATGGGTTAAGAATTAAGCTGTTCAGTCACAAATAGAAACCTGTCACCCTAAGTGGATGTCATCGTCAAATCAACGGTCAACCACGATGACTGTGGTCACCTCTGACTAGAACCAAACTGGACTAGCCATATAAACAATGTCTACCAGGCAGGTCACGCAGGGAAACCTGCAGCAACACTCAACACTCCACAAAGCTTGTTCCTCTACTAAGCACAGTTCAGGAGTACAGTGAAATACTCCCCACTTGCCTGGAGTGTAGTTCTAATAACACTCAAAAACCTGACATCATTTACAAAGAAGTCTACTTAATCCACACCCCATCCACTACCTTAAATATTCACTCCCTCCAGTACCAGCACTGTGGGTGCACACTGCAGTGGTTCAAGGTGGGATTCACCACCATCTCTAGGACAATTAAAAAATGCCAGTCTTATGATAGTCACATGACCACTGTTCATTGTCATAAAAACCCATTTAATTCACTAGGGAAGGAAATCTGCCATCCTTTCCTGGTCTGACCTACATGCACCCCAGACTCTTAGCAATATGTCCTAACAATTAGAAATAGGCAATAAATAATGGCCTAGCCAGCAATGCTCACATCTCTGGAAGGCATTAAAAAAAAACTGAAGTAATACATTTCCAAGATTTGCAACTGTAGTGATCCACAACTGGTCTGAAATTAAATAAAAATACAAGTGGTATAATTGTTTTTAAAGATGATGTAATTACACAAAGGTCCATAAAAAAATTGACACCAAAATCATTAGCCACACTAATTCAAACTCTAATCATTTTGTACAGTTTATTATAAGATGTTGAAGGTTCCAAACTTGGTTATTAATAACTTCTACTGGGCAACCAGAGAGTCAACTCTGTAGTTGGGAGTTTCACTCCCACAGATCCCCATAAGTACTCCCAACATTAACAAAACACATCAACACTTGATCCTGCAGACCTCTTACTGGGTAAAGAGTGAATTTAGTTTACTCAGAGCCTGAGTAATCACTCAGTCTCTGCAGTCCCTTTCCTCCCACCTCAAGTTTCAGGCAATAACCATACCAGCAGGTTGTATTTATGTAGCATGTTGAACTTTAAAATGTTGTTCTGTGAGGCTATTAACTATCAGATTAAAAAAAGTGGCAGCAACTCACATAGTGAGATATTAGGGCTGATGACCGAAAGCTTGGTCAAGGAAGTAAGCTCCTAGAGAGTCCTGAAGATGTAAACAAAGAACAAAAAGGGGCAATGGGAAGTTTAGATAAGTTACAAAACAACTTAGGGCCTTAAAAATGAAGGCAGGGTCACCAAATCTAAAGTAACAGACTCTCAATTCTCAAAGCGAGAACTGCAGAGGGCTGATTTTTCAAAGGGTTATTGTGTTGGAGGATATTACAGAGGTCAGAAAGGGCAAGGCCATGGAAAGATAAGCATTTTAATGTAGATACATTTTCATCAGAAGCTATTAAGGTCATCAAGCATGGGGTGGACTGTCAAACAAGACTTGGTGCAAGTTAGAACATGGGCAGAGTTTTCTATCACCTCAAGGTTAATAGAGGGTACAGTGCAAAGGCTAGGCAGCAGTGCGTTAGAACAGTCAACTGGAGACTGAACAAAGATATGGATGAGGGCTTCGGCATGAGCTAAGTTGGGGCAGGATCAGACAATGGTATTGAGATGAAAATATGTGGTCCTAGTGAAGGCATGGGAGCGTGGTCAGAAATTTATGGAGTCTGAGTTAAACTCAGTGGACTGATAAAATGACCGTTGGGGAATGCAGTGACATAACGAGGTCATCCAGGTGGATGCCAGGATATGAATTCCCTGATTGGATCAGATTAACAGCCCCAATCAGGGAGCCCTGGCTGACAGACAGAGCCTCTGATACTCTGGTTTATATCACTCAGAACTGCCCGAGGAAGCCACACCAGTGTCAGTACTATGCCTGTGTAAACAAAGGGCGACGTGGTGACAGGATACTGGCCTTTGTGGATATATTTAAGCGAACACTAATGCTAGCTGTCTCAGTCTGAAATGAATCTAGTCAGCACCGACTTTTGCTTTCTGCCACCAGCCAAGTAAACACTGCAACCATTTAAATAGTTTGCCCTTAATTCCTTGGGCTTTCATTTTAATAGTCCTCACTTCATGTGTTAAAAGCTTTCTGAAAGTCTGTGTATTTACATTTACTCCCTCACCCTGAAGAACATTCCCAATAAACAAATAATCCAACACGTTTGTCAACTCTCATGTAATCCCCGGTCCCACTTCTGGTCATCTCTTGGAAATTTCAAGATTAGCAAAGGGGAATTCCCATAACAATTGGGTCTGACAAAGTCCTGATCCAGATTCCACATCTTTAGTTCTGTAACTTGCAATAAGTTTGTTGAAAAACTCAATGAGTTACATTAGTTTTAAAGACCCTGATAATTTGTGTCACAAGAAGTCACTGATTCCTCCCTTGTAAGAGATTTCATATGTGTCAAAGGATAAATACATCTTTTAAAAAAGTTCCTTCGAGTACACTTTCACAACACTGTAAACCCAAGACACTGCATATCTATCCCATACACCTGTCTGTACCGATTATCAAAGTGCCAACTTCAAAGCAATAAAACTACATTAAAAGCGGCTGCTGCAAACAGAAACAAATCCAGCATCCTAAAAACCTCACCTCTCTGACATAGAAAAAAAACAAGTTGCAAGATTAACGAGATAAGCAATAGTTCCATAAACGGGCCCTAGGTGGGGGGGGGGGGAGGGGTGAGGAGACAGCATCATCAATCATTGGCTGAATGGAAAATATTTTTTAAAAGTCATTGAAAACTGTCATAATAAAAAAACTCTGTAACGGTTTTAAACAACCTCAGGATGCGCTCACGGATAAATGATTTACTAAGAAGTACTCCACAGAGAAACTGAAGCCGTCATGTTAAAGTTGTTTTAAATTATCCTAACTTTGGGACAATAAACAACTGGGAAACAACATGCCAGAAGGAAATAACCACAGAGCTTGCTCAATTTGTGTAACATCCCAAAAATACCTTTTTAGAAACAAATCTGGAGAAAACTAATTAACTCACCTCTACCCATCGCTGACCGTCTCTGAATGCCAAGACATGGTCAGGATCCGCCTGCTCTTTCCACTCCATCGCTAGGTAGCGGACCACGGGGAAAAAGAAAAAAAATACACGCAAGGTCAGTTTGTGACCAACACCTTTGCCAAAAACTCGAGACGTCGTAGAACGCGGTTGCAGTGAAAGAAGCGAAGTTGGGGAGAGGTCAGGGACCGGGATCTGATGTGCAGCCACTAGGCTACAAAGCGGCGCTGTGAAAAGCTCTCACACTGTGAACAGTTTACACGGGTAAAGTGGAGCAACAGCTAATTACACTCGGGAACCTGCACTTCAGTTATAGAATAAAACCTCCCCAACCCTCTCCCCGCGGACTAAATTAAATATTTCAAGCACAAACGGGCTGAGCTCTACCTGGTTAAACGCCATTTAGTCCACTGTTTACTGCTACAACTCACCCACTTCTTCCCCCCCCACCTTTAATTTGCCCGGTTCCTCAAGTTTAGGGAGGCGTTTTTACTTTTGCATTAATTGTAAAATGAAGCCAATTCTCCCTTTAAGATGTTCCCGTCACTTGTTGCGCTGGACCAGCGAGGTACAGTTTTAGAAACGTATGTTAAGCCTGCAGTCTGTCGTACCTTGTCTAACACCTCCACCTGCAGGGTGACCGCCTGGAAGCTCGTTTCTGCCGCTTTCAGGCTCTCTCTCTCTCATGTCCCTTGGCAGTCTTACACTTCCTCGCACATTCACCAGCGTCGCGTCTCACCTGAGTGTTTCAGAGAGAACTATGAACTGAACAGTTCCGCTAATCCGCCCAACGTGTCACTCAACCCTTGCACCCGCCCATTGTATGATAATAAGGAACACAGCGCTGTCTCACTTAGCACGGACAGTCACCCTTATCCCCAACCCCCCCTTCTCCGGTGCATTGTGTGTGAATTGCTATTCTGCTGTTTGCATTTTAAAGGCGAGGTTTACAGACATTTAGATGTAAAACAGCGTATGTGCAGAGTGTCAGAGCACTACTAAAATGCCCCAGAGGACCAAAATGATAAAGGTTCTCGCTGCTTAAGGTTCCGGATATACCGTGATTCAAGGAGCTAAACAGATTACTTCTATCACTGATATACCAAGGTGTAGAGCTGGATGAACACAGCAGGCGAAGCAGCATCAGAGGAGCAGGAAGGCTGACGTTTCGGGCTTTGACCCTTCTTCAGAAAATTACTTCTATCACTCCTGTGATACTGCCCTCGGTTGAATAGTCCACTAAAACTCATGAAATTCATTTGGCAAGATTTTATCCCCCAAAATATGCTTTATTCATGAAACTTAAAACTAGATTCCAAATTAAATATTACAATCGGCAGAGCATGTTCCACTCTGGGGTGCCTCAGTACAATTTCAATACTTTTAATATTTTCCAATATACATTTCATGTTGGGGATGCAGGCTATGAGAGGCCTAGTTGCTTGCTCCTCATAGACCATAACAATCTTTCCCCATTGCGCTTCTGAGCTAGCTGCCCCAGGCTGTAACACGTCCTTCAGCATGTAGTCCTGCACACTGAAATGCATCAACCCGTAACACTCAGTCGGGGATAACTCGTTGCACTGGATCACAAAGTTTCAACCAGACATTACTTGGCAAGTTTATAAAGGGTTGCTCACAACATCTATCAGGCAGTTCGTTCTCTCCGTTCTGCTAATTCTGACTTCCTTTCCATCATAGCCTCTCTTAATGATCAGTGTCTTTAAGGTACTTGGGGGGGGGGGGGGGGCATGAAATTGCATGTGTTATTAGGCAGGAAACCAATTTTAAAAGTTACTGTAGAAGTCTGTACCACACATGCAGCTATTTGCATCTTTTATAGTCGTTGATCTTTTGTCAGCTTGATCAACAGCTCTTTGAAGTGATTCTGGGGAGAAGCATGCTTCAGCCGTTATAATATCAAGTTACCTTGATGATTGATAGGAAAGTGGTGTTTGCCAATTGTCCTTGGGAGTTTCCCATTTCTCTGCTGTTTAAGTGTCTGAAAGAAACACAATTGCCATTGGCAAATGGGGGCAGATTAGAAATAACAGTACTTTCAATCAACCTGCCCACAGTAAAAGTGTCTGCTCTAGTGTAACTGTAGGTATAACTTTAATTTATGAGGCTGTTGACTATCTGTTCAATTGCATTCACAAAAATGTTTTGGAGCTGAATTTTAACAATTTGGACAGCTTTAACAAACAAGAACAATTTGTATATATGTATCTTCCACAAAATTGCATTAAGTTCCAGCATACCAACCCTCAAATATGTGCTAAACAGAGCTTTAAAAAAGCCAAAGAAGCCCCTATGCAACCTGATTTGTTTCCAAACAAACTCTGTTGAGAGACAAATGAAAGCAGTAATGCAGCAAATATGTCTTTATTTATCAATTTATTCATTGACCTTATCCTTGTACAGTAAAAGATGCAAGAAGCAGTGGATTTTTTGTGTCCCAAGGACAATTGGCAAACACCACTTTCCTATCATTCATCAAGGTAACTTGATATTATAATGGCTGAACCATGTTGATGCAGACCATAGCGAAGACACATTCCTTGCTTCACTTTCTACCAGTGCACATTTCATCTTTAAACATTAAAGAACGATCTGGTGAAAGATGGTAAAGTAGTCCAGTTTCATTCACATTAAAAAAATGTTCCTTGGCGCATGGTTGTTCAGGATGTGGATAAGGCCATTTTGCAGTCATTGCTTGCCTGCGATTTTGCACACTGGTATGGCCTAACTCTGCTTCAGTTGGAATGGTAATATGATAAGCATTTGACATAAGTTTGGCTAATCCAGAATTCAAAGTTGGAACTTTGGCTTCTCAAGGGCATCCTTCTATTCGACTGACTATTCTATCAGTGGGAATGGCTGAGCAATTTTGTCATAAGTGGAGTTTCTGGTTACCTGAATTTGACCCATTGTGATTTCACTGTGATGCCCCTAATGAGGAGGTCTCTGGTGCTGTTAGGCCAGAAGCTCCAGGCTCAGTTTCTCATTCCAGCCTTGATTGCCAAGGAAGATGCATTCATAAGATGGCCAAACAGGTTGATTATTCGTCTGAACATAAGAACTAGGAGCAGGAGTAGGCCATCTGGCCCCTCGAGCCTGCCCCACCATTAAATAAGATCATGGCTGATCTTTGAGACTCAACTCCACTTACCCACCCACTCACCATAACCCTTAATTCCTTTACTGTTCAGAAATTTTTCTAGCCTTAAAAACATTCAGCGAGGTAGCTTCAACCACTTCACTGGGCAGGGAATTCCACAGATTCACAACCCTTTGGGTGAAGAAGTTCCTCCTGACCTCAGTCCTACATCTGCTTCCCTTTATTTTGAGGCGATGCCCTCTAGTCCTAGTTTCACCTGCTAGCGGAAACAACCTCCCTGCCTCCACTTTATCTATTCCCTTCATAATCTTATATGTTTCTATAAGATCTGCCCTCATTCTTCTGAATTCCAATGAGTATAAGCCCAGTCTACTCAGTCTCTCCTCATAAGCCAACCCTCTCAATTCTGGAATCAACCAAGTGAATCTCCTCTGCACCCCTTCCAGTGCTAGTATATCTCTTCTCAAGTAAGGAGACCAAAACTGCACACTGTACTCCAGGTGTGGCCTCACCAGGACCCTATACAGCTGCAGCATAGCCTTCCTGTTTTTAAACTCCATCCCTCGAGCAATGACAGACAAAATTCCATGTGCCTTTTTAATCACCTACTGCACCTGCAATCCCACCTTCAGCGATTCATGCACAAGGACACCCAAGTCCCTTTGCACATTTAAAACATAGTCCATTTTGCTGTTATTCCTACCAAAATGGATGACCTCACACTTATCAATATTGTAGCCCATCTGCCAGACCTTTGCCCACTCACTTAGACTATCTATAACACTCTGCAGACTTTCAGTGTCGTCTGCACACTTTGCTCTACCACTCATCTTAGTGTCATCTGCAAATTTTGACACACCACACTTAGTCCCCAACTCCAAATCATCTATGTAAATTGTAAACAATTGAGGTCCCAACACTGATCCCTGAGGCACACCACTAGCCACTGACCGCCAATCAGAAAAACACCCATTTACCCCTACTCTTTGCTTTCTACTGGTCAACCAACCCTCTATCCATGCCAATACATTACCTGTAATACCATGCAACTTTATCTTATGTAGCAGCCTTTGGTGTGGCACCTTGTCAAATGCCTTCTGGAAATACACCATATCCACAGGTTCCCCATTGTCCACCATGCAAGTAATGTCCTCAAAGAATTCCACCAAATTAGTTAAACATGACCTACCCTTCATGAACGCATGCTGGGTGTTCCCAATGGGACAATTTATATCCAGATGTCTTGCTATTTCTTCCTTAATGATAGATTCAAGTATTTTCCCCACTACCGAAGTTAAGCTAACTGGCCTATAGTTACCTGCTTTTTGTCTACTTCCTTTTTTAAACAGTGGCATCACATTGGCTGTTTTCCAATCTGCAGGAACCACCCCAGAGTCCAGTGAATTTTGGTAAATAATTACTAGTGCATTTGCTATTTCCCCCATCACCTCTTTCAGTACCCTGGGATGCATTTCATCAGGGCCAGGAGACTTGTCTACCTTTAGCCCCATTAGCTTGCCCAGCACTGCCTTCTTAGTGATAATGATAGTTTCTAGGTCCTCATCTGCTATAACCTTCTTGCTATGTGTTTTCAGCATGTTATTTGTGTCTTCCACTGTGAAGACCGACACGAAGTAACTGTTTAATGTCTCAGCTACTTCCTCATTCCCAGTTATTAAATTGGCCTTCTCATCCTCTAAAGGACGAATGTTTACCTTCGCCACTCTTTTACGATTTACATATTTATAGAAACTTTTGCTGCCTGTTTTTATATTCTGAGCTAGTTTACTCTCATAATCTATCTTACTTTTCTTTATAGCTTTTTTTGTGGCTTTCTGTTGGCCTTTAAAGATTTCCCAGTCTACTAGTTTCCCACTGATCTTTGCTTTTTTGTATGTGTTTTTTTTCAATCTGATACTTTCCTTTATTTCCTTAGACATCCACGGCTGGCTCTCTCTTTTCCTACATTTCTTCCTTATCACTGGAATATACTTCTGCTGAGCACTGTGAAAAATTGTTTTGAAAGTCCTCCATCCATTCCTCAATTGACCCACCATAAAGTTTTTGCTCCTATCCTACCTTAGCTAACTCCTTCCTCATTCCTTCATAGTCTCCTTTGTTTAAGCACAGGACATAGGTACTGGATTTAACCTTTTCACGCTCCATCTGTATTTTAAATTCGACCATACTGTGATCGCTCCTTCCGAGAGGATCCCTAACTGTGAGATCATTAATTATTCCTGTCTCATTACACAGGACTAGATCTCGGATAGCTTGCTTCCTCCATCCTTCCAGCATAAGCCAATGGCAGGTGGTAAGAGCCGGAGAGATTCCTGGTCACCCACGTGATGGAAAGAAATTGGAGTCTCCACTATCCCAATTCATCACCATGTATATGTTGCCACAGCAATTTGGACTTCTGGATGAGTGCCATAGGCTCAGTTAGTTGAATAGCTGTTCTGGCTCAGATTGGTGCCAACAGCACAGGGTTGGATCTCTGTGTTGGCTGCAGTGGAATTAGGGCCCGCCTCCTGGTGGAGATCGCAGTGCTGTGGGTCAGGCCTGCCTCAGACAGAGAGCTGAAGAATCATCCCATTATTGTTACCTACAGCACTTCACAAAGGGAAAACTAGACACCAAGTAGTGATGGAAGAGAAGATGTGGAAGGTGAAAAATGGCTGGTTAATGGTTTAAGTTTTGAGCTTATGTTTGAAGAAAAACAGAGGGAGCGAACTAGAGGGTATAGAGACTCCAACTATGTTTATTTTTCTGCTCTTTTTTGTTGGTTGGAAGTGTGATTGAGGTTAAGAGTTGACCTTTCAGTAGCAGCTTGCTTTAAGAGAGAAGAGAACAAAGGCAGAGGTTTGGTGTTGGGAACTGGCCTAGAAGATAATACAACTTAATTACTGTTCTGAGGACACTATAGATGAATTGGCACTAATGTGTTGCCATGCTCAGGGTTGGCAGCTGGTTAGATGTTGAATAGGTCAATCAAGGAAGGACTGGTGCTAATCAGCCAACTAGATAGAATGTCGATTGGAAAGAAGACATGAACAGTTCTGACTGGATTTGGTTGGAGGGTGATTTTTTGAAGGCTCCAGAGACTGCTGTCATGTTTTTCTCTCCATCTCTAATTTTCTACTGAGTTATTAAATCATTGAATGTTCTGAGAAAAAGAATATCAATCTGTAAGAAATAAATAAATAGTTTTTGAGGTTTGTATTGACTGGTGACTGTAGAATTCAAGCAAGATATGAAATTCTACCTGCCTATGACTGAGCCATTGTCCAAGGATTTCGTGTCTGGTATCCATCATTTGAAACTGTTTACTGACCTGGCAAGTTACAATTCTTTTATTTTCTTTTTTAATTATGCCGTAACAGTGTCTGTTTGTCTTTCTGTGTGTGAGTGGATTGGGCTTTAGATCACAGAAATGAATTACGTTACCTTGTTGCTTATCTATGTTGTGCTAAAGTTATATTACAGCTGTATTAATAATAAGTTGTTAATTTTTGTTTAAGTTGTACACTTTGTATCCAAGATATGTTATTCATAAAATCTAGTTAAGAACAATTGGGCAGTTTTGAGGGCCATTGAATGTTTTAATTTCACTGTGTTGCAAATTCAGTAGTATTGAGGCTGATTTGATTTGGATTGCTATTCATGTGTCGTAAGAAGCGGTTTAGGGAGAGTATTCCAGACAGAAAAGTCAAGACAACTAAATGCTCTGTAGAACAAGGTGAAACAATGACAGAGGCCAGAATTGGAAGAGTGGAGAATATGCGCTTATGGAAGTGCAGGAAGATGCAGCAAGCCGTGGTGTACAATTCAAGCAACAAGAACTAATGAAGATTTTGGATTTGATTTACTGGGGAAAAAGGAGTGACACAGTTTGGGAAGGAGTTTGAAGAATTTTTAGTTTAGGTAGCAGGGAATTGAAACACAGATCAGTAAAATAGGCAAGACTAGAGACAATAGGGAAGGAGACAACTGGATCTACCATTCTGCCAGTGAAAGCCAGATAATACACAAGATTCCTGTACTGTCAATCTAACAAAGTACTAGCAAAAGATCAGCTTCATTTATCATTTTTCCATCCTGGAGGAGTCTGTGTTTCATGTCTATGTAGGGTGTGAGAGGTTGTCACCCCCTTTTCACTGTCTGACTAAGCTGCTCAATTTCTGGCTGCACTCCGATTGAATGCTCAAGATGCGTGGCCACCCAGTGTACAGTGGTAGAACACAGGACCTCCTCATGGACTGTTCCTGAGCCTGGCCAAAGTGGTCATCCACAGGTTCAGGCAGTGGGCACTCAAGGGTCATTCAGTTTGATTGCTCACCTCTATTCCATGGTGAACATCCTGCCAGGCTGACTCTGGAAAGGAAGTGCACATCATCCACCAGTATACTTCAGGTCTTCAGTGATGTATGGACACTGGATTCCATCGACATCCCTAGAGTGTCACTTTTAACTGAATAATTAAGCTTCTTTCAAAGCTGTTTCAAAGCTGTGTTGCAGTGTATTAGTGATGCCTCCTTTAGAAGGGACACTTATTTCCTCTTTATTACATAGAAATGTATACACATAGAAGATAGGAGCAGGAGGGGGTCATTCAGCCCTTTGATCCTGCTCCGCCATTCTTCACAATCATGGCTGATTGTCCAACTCAATAACCTAATCTTGTTTTCTCACCGTAACCTTTGATCCCATTCATCCCAAGTGCTGTGTCTAGACGCCCCTTGAATACATTCAATGTTTTGGCATCGACTATTTCCTGTGGTAATGAATTCCACATGCTCACCACTCTTTGGGTCAACTTTCTGGTTGGATCAAATGGGTTCAAAAACAGTTTCAGACAATGACCATTCTTACATTCTTACATGACATGATGCAACAATCAATGACGTTCATTCGGCATTATTTGGAGCATATCACAGAAATAGTACAACTATTTACATGGTGCCATATTGATGAGTTCAGTGCTTACGCTGGATCCAATCTCTGTGTTCATTATCATCCTTGAACTTCCATAGAAGCAAGTTGTCTGGATTTCCTGACTGTCTTCACAAAGATGTGATGTGCTTTGTTCTCCCAGTAGGTAGTGAACAATCAGTTGGCTGTATTCCCAGCTGTAGGAGATAACAAGTTCTCACTCTTATTCCAGTCTGCATGTCATGCCTTGCAGTGAATGTTGAATAATATAGTACTCAGCGGAGATGCGGCTACAAAGCCATGTTTTGATCAAAGGCAGATGGTGGAAATGAAGGCGAGCTTTTTAACTGGGAAATATGACATCTTCCTTTTTCTGTCATTCCTTGTGAATTTGTTAACACCAAAGTTGCTACAAATGTAAAGTGGGCTATGTCTGACCTGGCTGATACCAGTATATATCAAAGGTTTCACTGATTGTCCTATAGGTTCTGTCATCACTGCATATTTATGTGAGTGTAATAACTGTACAATTCATTCTTGTATGACAGGGACAGATTCTCTGAAACAGAAAAGATTCCACAGTCTGGGTGTACTAATGGAACCATTAATCAGAAGTGTTTCTGCCTTCTAATGTTGTCAGTAGGAAGTGTATCTCATAAATTGTACAGGTCATTTCAATTTTATGTTGTATTGTAAATATGTGAATATCCTTACTGTTTTATTTTACTTCCATAGACATGATCATACACAAAATCACCTGATAAATACTGTTTGACCCATTTTAACCCTATTATGTTGGAGAACAAAAAACTTCACAATTGCATCTGTTTTGAGATTCTGAATCAAATGTAAATTAGAAATAGTAAGGGTCTGACTACCTATATCTGGGCATGCCATTCAGTAATACCATATAAAC
>NC_063337.1:82875840-82906186 GCF_021869965.1 Rhincodon typus
CCTGCTGTGTTCATCCAGCTCTACACCTTGTTATCTCAGATTCTCCAGCATCTGCAGTTCCTACTATCTCTGGGATGAGATTAATTTAGGATATCTGGTCGGCATGGATGAGTTGGACCAAAGGGTCTGTTTCCATGCTGTACAACTCTATGACTCTATATTAGTAATCTCTCAGTATGTCTCCATGCCTGTAATATTACGTTATCCATTACCATATTTTATCCCAAATTGTACAATTTCAATCGGTTGAAGTTTATGTAGCAGCATTTTATGAGGAATGTTATTTATTCTATAAAAGCAGATTTGCAATATCATATGATGTACTGCAATCCACAGTGGGAAATCATCTCTTCAAGAAAGATCAATGATGCTCCTCAAACAGTAATTTCCTTTTGTTGGGTTACTATTGTACAAGTGATCCTCCAGTTTTCTCAAAATTACATATTATTATGCTGCTGTTGATGAAATTAATAACTCAGATTGCCAGACCAAACTTGCAACTTCTTTTCAGAGAAAATAATACAGTGCTAGCTGCCTTCAAGTGAGAAAGATCTTATTGAGCATCAGTGAGCAACTTATTGCTAAGCAGGTGCTACTTGACAACACTGTTGATGACACCTTCCATCACTTTAATGATGATTGAGTGGACTGGTGGGGTAGTAATTGGCATGTTATGTGTACAGGACATACCCGGGCAAACTTGCACATTTCCCAGTCTTAAAACTGTACTGGAACAGCTTGGCAAGGGGTGCGGCAAGTTCTGAAGCAGAAGTCTTCAGTATTATTCCTGAACCAGTACAATTATTCTTTGTACAATATCTGTATACTTAGCCTTGCCAAGTCAAACTGAAAGCTAGTATTCATGGCTTCCCTGACGTTATTGGGCTATAACGTGTCGGGAATTACTTTAACCAACTTACTCTGAACTGCATGTTTATTGTCTGGAGGATGTAGGTTATTGCTCAGAAGAGAATTATAAAAAGCAAAGCTCTACTTTATAAAAAGCAAAGCTCTTCTTTGTGAGATCTCCAATGGGCTATACTTTATACAATTGTAAATGTATTGAATAACTCCACCTAGATGACATCATCCCAGACTATGAACCCCACACGGTCTTGAAGTTTACGTGGGTTAATAGTTCTATATTTGTATATGTTTGTATAGATGGCCAAGAAAATTTAATGTAATTTGCTCATGTTACCACTGATTTATTTTCAATTCCACTGTGAGGACTTAAGTCTGTAGTTTGAGTCATGTCTGGTTTACAACCAGCAAAATAATACCTTCAGCCCACCACAGGAGAATTTACAACCTTGTGGTATTAACTCACTAACTCTGACAGTAGGTTAGCTCAGACAAGCTGGTGAGTGAAATTTTGCACAAATGTACACAATGGAACTTTGTCTATCACCACTTTAATCTTCAGGGAAGGCGACCAGGAGCAAGGGGATGGATCTTTTATCAATCAGCATTATATTTTTAAAAGCAGATGTACCTCATACAATTTTACTACCAAAATCTGATGGTATTATGATTTTATTTTGTTCTATCACAGGATGTGGGTGTCCCAAGCTGGGCCATCATTTGCTATGTGTTTCTAATCTTCCTTAAGAAGGTAGTGGTGAGCAGCCAGTAGTTTGTGGAAGAAGAATAATATTTTTAATTGGAATATATGGAATGTATCTGCCTACCTTTTAGTTTACGTGGGAAAAATTTTAGTCACAATGTAAAGCAACTGTCCAACAGATCATTACGCTGATCTTAAGTCGTGGTTGGGTGTGTCTGACATAATTTGGATTCTTTACTCATCAGTTATGCCACTCAGATCTTCCTGTTGAGTTACAACAATGGGAGCCAGTACTGCTTGGTTGTGCTAAACAGTTTCATGTACAAAGTCTGCTTCTGCCGTTTTCTCTGGGAAATTGAGCAATGGAGCAATGCCAGCTAACTGCAGAAGTGTTGCATAATGAAATGTATTTGTAGGCTACAGTTCATAAAATGAAAATACCAAGCACCCTGTATGTTTTACTTAACTAAACAGATAACACGTATCACCCACTGACTCAGTTAAATGCAGTCATAAATAAATACATAAATTATTGTGCAAGGTTAATGTTATTAGAAAATATGAGTATCATGCATAAAAGAAACAAATAGCAAAAGGTATTCAGTTGGATCCGTTGTAATTCTTATTAAGTTAATTATCTGTGCCTCAGCTTACAAATATGAAAATCTGCTGGTGACAGTATTATACAAATGATTAGGCCATTTCCAGAAATCCCACTATCTGCTCCATCTCAACTGCTGTCTCACTCTATAAACACTTCTGCCCATACTCAGACCATCCCTCAATTTTGCTATCACCAGTGACTGTCTGCTCCATGGCCTCAGCTCCTGACAAGGGCAACTTTAATTGTCTCCTTGTATCTTTCACCAGCCTTCCAATTTCACTTTCTTCCATGTTAGTAATGAAACTTCTCAAAGTGCTTCACAAAGCAATGCATGACTCTGAGCCACATAAAGGGATATTAGAACACATGAAAAGTTTGGTCAAAGTTGTAGGTTTTAAGGTGTGTCTTAAAGAGGAAAAACAAGGTAAAGAGGTGAAGAACTGAAGGGAGGGAGTTTAGAGTTTGGGGCATGGGCAACTAAAAGCATGGCCACCAATGAATGAGCAGTTCAAATTGGCCAGAATTAGAGTAGTGCTACTGACTTGGAACGTTACGGACGAGAGGATATTGCAGAAGTCAGGAGAGGCATGGCTATGGAGGGGGTTGAAAGCGAAGACAGGAATTTTAACATGAACACGTTGCTTAACTGTGAGTCAAAGTACGTCTATGAGCAGTACTGTCAGCCAAACCTGCTACCTCATTGGCATTCAGTTCCAATCCTGAATCCACATTTCTCTCTAACTTCTCTCCCATCTCATCTCATGTCCTTTTGTTTCAGTGGGCTGGATTTTATGGAGGCCTTGGGGAGCTCACCTTTTGGCTGCAGAGCCAGTGAGAGGACCACAGTACCTTCTCTGGGAGGCCCCGTCAGTATTAAGTCCTCAGTATTAAGTAGTCAGCAGTGGGTCTTTCCTAGGATCAAGGACCAGCAGGGGCAGAGGCCCCACCCATCAGAGGCCAACAGTCTCGGTGGCATCACCGAGGAGGCCATAGTTACTGCCAACTGACATGAGAAACACAGGATTAAGGAGCAACCCAGGCCACACGTATGTGATAGTGACAGGGGTTTTTCAGGGTGAGGGTTCATCAGCAATACATCAGTACAATACATAGTAAAGACACCATAAACATCCGCAGAATCAAAGAATTGTTACGGCACAGGAGGCCATTCAGCCCATCATGCCTGCACGGATTCTTTTATCTAGTGCCAATCTGTTGCCTTTTCCGCATATCACTGCACATTATTTCTATGTAAATAAGCATCAGATGCTCTCTTGAAGGCCTCATTTGAACCTATCTCCACCACCCTCCCAGGTGTTGCATTCCATACCTTAACTACTTGCTGTGAGAAAAAAAGTTTCTTCTTTTGCACATCACTTTAAATCTATGGCCTCTCGTTCTTTTTCTTTTACAATTGTATAACATGGTTATAATACAGCAGTCAAGAAAAGTATACGTGTGTTAAACATTTATTCACTACAAGCAATAATTATGCTTAAAAGTTTAATTTTTCTTGTAATTTCCTGTTTAATTGCTTATTCCACATCACGAGAATCTTGGACCTGCAGTATCTGAGGACCAAATATTATGTTTTTAACAAGTAGCACAGCATCTCTAGTTTGTTGGCATTAGAATTGCTAACACGAGTCTTTTTAGCAACACTGCAGAGAGAAAAGAGGCTTTTTGTACTAATTTCCCAGGACAGAGGAGAGTTGCACCTGGAAGTTCAGGTTATTCATACAGGATGAATCATTGAAATATTCCTGCATTCTAGTGTTCAGCTTCAAAGCAGTTTTATCCAGCTGTCTTGCCATCATTCGTTGTTCAAGTTTTTTCTGATATTTAGCAATGACCAGCACAAAGGCCATTGATATTCTTGCATAGGGTTGTCATGTAAATTGAGTCTCTCCTTCTGGAAATCATGGATCTCTATAGCAAAGCTATGCTTTTATTACATTCATTGGTGTGATTTCCTTAGAAAATCTCAATTTTTGACATTGCTTACACGGGTATCTACATCACAGCATGACATGTGGATTTCTTAATGTTAAAATTCCTTGTACACACATCTTGGGATTGACACCCCTCCAGAATTGTACTGGAGTCTTCAGGAATTAAATATTAATCTCTTGGACATCTCCGTGAACAAATTGACAAAATTCAATAGGGCATAGGAAAGAAATACATTTTCTCACACTTTCTACCAACTTTCTTGTTTATTAGTTACAGAAACCTTTCGGAGATGGGAAAACAGGTTGCTTGACTTGCCTGGGAGGTCGGGGTGAGAGATCAGATGACGAAACCATCAGGAAGATGTCCAACTGGAGCCAGGATCTGTACATACTCACAAAAGAACTTAGCACAACACATATGAATAGATCCTCACGTATCATCCCACCAACCTCCAGATTCAACGCATCATCCTCTGCCACCTGCAATCCGACCCCACTAACAAGAATATTTTTCCCTCCCCACCCTCATCTGCCTTCCGGAGGGACCGCTCTCTCCGTGACTCCCTCATCCGCTCCACACTCCCCACTAGCCCCACCACCCCTGGCACTTTTCCCTGCAACCGCAGGAAGTGCTACACCTGCCCCTACACCTCCCCCCTCACCCCCATCCCAGGCCCCAAGAAAACCTTCCACATTAAACAGATATTCACCTGCACATCTGCTAATGTGGTATATTGTATCCGCTGTTCCCGATATGGCCTCCTATACATCCGGGAAACCAAGCGGAGGCTTGGAGACCGCTTTGTGGAGCACCTATGCTCGGTTCGCAACAAACGACTGCACCTCCCAGTCATGAACCATTTCAACTCCCCCTCCCACTCCTTGGACGACATGTCCATCCTGGGCCTCCTCCAGTGCCACAACGATGCCACCCGAAGCCTGGAGGAACAGCATCTCATATTCTGCTTGGGAACCCTGCAACCCAATGGTCTCAATATGGACTTCACAAGCTTCAAAATCTCCCCATACCCAACCTCATCCCCAGACCAGCCCAGCTCGTCCCCACCTCCTTGACCTGTCCATCTTTTCTCCCACCTAACTGACCAACCCCCACCTCCACTTCCTACCTACTAGCCTTATCCCTGCCTCCTTGACCTGTCCATCTTCCCTCCCAACTGACCAACCCTCATCCCAACTCTCTACCTACACTCACCTTTACTGGCTCCATCCCCACCTCCTTAACCTGTCCATCTTCTGTCCACCTATCCGCTCCTCTATCCACCTTCCATCATCACTTCTCCCGCTCTCTATTTATTTCAGAGTTCCCTTCCCCTCCCCCATTTCTGAAGAAGGGTCCAGACCCGAAACGTCAGCTTTCCTGCTCCTCGGATGCTGCCTGGCCTGCTGTGTTCATCCAGCTCTACACCTTGTTATCTCAGACTCCAGCATCGACAGTTCCTACTACTCCATATATGAACAGGAGTTGGCCATTCTGATCCTTGAATATACAGTGTCATTCAGTATGACTATGATTGATTTTCTATCTCAGCTGCACCGTTCAACTATCTCCGTATACCTTAATTCCTGTAGTACCAAGGATCGACTGGTCCTTATTTTGAACACAACCCACTGCCAGGCACCCACCGTTCTCAGGGTCAGAATGTTCCAAAGAATTTGGTGGTGGGGCAGAGACAGTGGAGCATATGCAGCATGATGCTGGCGATGGACAGTGTTTTATTTCTCTGGGAATGTTCCGAGCAAGATGAATGTTCAAGGAAGCTGCACAGAGCTATCACCTGATAAGTTATCTCTTTTATTATTTTTTATGTGTATTTGAAGTTAATAAGAATGGCACCAATTCACAGTGATGGAATAAAATTTTCACTCTATTTCATACTGAATACATGTGATAATAAATGATTGAATTCAATTCAAAAATTCTTTGACTGAAGAAATTTTTTCCTCTTTTTTTTCTCCTCCTAGTCATAAACAACCAATCACTCATACTAACACCAAGGTCCCGAATTGTGTTTACAGGTTGGGTGCGCAGAGGCCAGGGAATTCCTAGCTCCACAAACCTGGAATCGCTGCCTTGGGGGTCTAGCAGTGTATCCATAAATTGAAATAAATCAGTAAAATATGCAGTCCTCAAACATTCCTCATGTCCCTTCACCCCTACCTTAGCCCATTCATGCTAAATCCATGCCACTTATTGCACACTATGGCCGCCCCACCCATGCAACGTGTGCCAACTTAGTGCCTACTTCCACCTATCACCCTTTCCCCCCCTTCCCCTGTCAATCTAATTCACCTAGTATCCAAATGTAGCCATGGAGGAGAAACATGAAGTTATTTACTTAAAGTTCTAACTATAGAGGATACACTCTATTGAGAAAAGCGCTCTCCTTCATTGAAACATTGCTAGATGTTGACAGTCATTTGCACTTGTTGAGACTTTTCAATACTTCATGGCACTTCTTGACACTTCTCTACAAGGCTTAACAGTTCTTGACACTCTTTGAGAGGTTGACATTTCTTGATAGTTCTTGAAAGGCCTTGACACGTCTTCGTATTTCTTGACAAGTACGACAATTCTTAGGGCCTTATGCACAATTAAAAATCTCAAAAATTACCTGACATCCCCTGCCACAGGTTACCTAATACCTCCCCAGTAAAGAAAATGCTGACTCCCACCCTAGGGAGTCCTGGCCCCATAATCACAGGGGGACATGGCTCTCCAAAGAAGTACTCCAGCTTTGCAAAAGAAATGCACTGAGAATAGACCTGCTTTTACCTGGTCTAATCTCAAGTTCAAGATATCAATATGTGCTTTGAATGGTGGCAGCTGACCATTTAACCAGGCAGTTGCCTTTATGTAACGCGCATGCACCACATATAAATTAGCCCATATCCATCCCCTACAAAAATAAAAAATTCCTGGTTTGGATGCGGGCCTTATGATGTCTTTCACCATTTCACTACAACAGAGAGCTCTCCATCACAACAAAAGTCTGGAGGACCAAGTTCTAGACTCCTCAGCTAGGGGAAACATCCTTTCACCTATCCTATAAAGCCTCTTAATAATTTTATATGTTTCAATGAGAACAGCACTCATTCTTCTAAACTCAGAGGAATATTGACTAAACTCTCTTAACGTCTCCTTGTAGGACAATACCTTCATGCCAAGTGTTAATCTTGTGAAACTCCTTAGCATGGGGCTGCATGGTGGCTCAGTGGTTAGCACTGCAGCCTCACAGCACCAGGGACCTGGGTTCAATCCCACCTTCAGGTGACTGTCTATGTGGAGTTTGCATGTTCTCCCTGTGTCTGCATGGGTTTCCTCCCACAGTCCAAAGATGTGCAGGCTAGGTGGATTGGCCATGCTAAATTGCCCATAGTGTTCAGGGATGTGTAGATGGGATGGGCTGAAGGGCCTGTTTCCACACTGTAGGGATTCTATGATCTATGATTCACTCTGAGACAACACCATTCTTCTATATGTAAGAAGAGCAAAACCATGCACAGTCAGTTATTCAGATATGGTTCCAACATGACATTTTATAACAGCAGCAAAATTTAATTAATGTATTGTCCTTTTTGTAATGAAGGCTAACATACCATGGTTCCGTGATTTGTGTACATGGATACTTGTGTCTCATAATTTTTCAAAACTGTCTTGCTTTTCTATTTTCCTTCCAAAGTGGATAATTTCACATTACACCATGATATAGTCCATCTGCCTCATTCATGTCCACTTATTTGTCTATATCTTTTAGGAACCATTTTGCATCCTGCTTGTTTTCTACCTAACTTTGTATCATTAGCAAACCTGAATTTACAATACAATATTGGCCTCAAATAGGTCATTGATGTTGTTTGTAAATATTTGAGAACCAAGCACTGATCCTTGTGATGTTCAAACAAAAACAAAATATTGTGGATTCTGTGTATCCAAAGTAGAATGGTGAAGAAACTAGTAAGTGTGGCAGCTGTTGAGTGAAACAGAATTCACATTCCAAGTCCAATATGACTCCTGTTCAAAATCCTTATGGTATTCCAAAGGTTCTAGCTTGCCAGTCCAAAAATGACCCATTTATTTCTATTCAACTTTCTATATAACATCATAACAGGTAGGAACAGAAATAGACTATTCACCCATTGAGTTTTTTTTAAATGCCATTCATTGAGATCAGGACTGATCTGATAATTCTCAGCTTCACCTTCCTGCCTTTTCCCCATAACCCTTGATTCTCTTACAGATTAAAAATCTACTAATCTCAGCCCGGAATATAATTAATGACCTAGCCTTGACAGCCCTTAGTGATAAAAATATTCTATGGATTCACTACTCTCTGAAAGAAGAAATTCCTCCTCATCTCTGTCTTAAATATGCAATTGCGTGTTCTGAGATTATGTTCTCTGGTCCCAGACTCTCCCATAAGGGGAAACGACCCCTTATCTAACCTGTTAAGTCCTTTAAGAATTTTGTATGTTTCAATAAGGCCACCTCTCTTTCTTCTATAGTCTGACAAGTATAGGCCCAAACTACTGAACCTCTCCTCATCAGACAGTCCCTCCCCATCTGGTATTAGCCCAAGTGAGTATTCACTGGTCTCTGATTCCAACATCAGGATCTTTCCTTAGATAAGGGGCCCAAAACTGTTCACAGTATTCTAGGTGTGTTCTAACAAGTGCCTTGTACAGTTTTAACAAGGCATCCCTATTTTTATTCTCTTTGTTATAAATTTCCATTCACTTTCCTTACAACCTGCTGATCTTGCAAAGAATTTAAGCTTTTTGTGTCTTCTGCATGAGGATTCTCAAATCCATCTGTGCTTCAGCTTTCATCAGCCTTTCTCAATTTAAATAATATTCAGTATCTTCAGCATTCCTGCCAAGGTGCATAACATTATATTAAATAAAAACCTAAAGAACTGTGGATGCTGTGAATCAGGAACAAAAACAAAGTTGCTGGAAAAGCTCAGCAGGTCTGGCAGCATCGGTGAAGGAAAAAACAGAGTTAACGTTCTGAAGAAAGGTCACTGGACCCGAAACGTTAACTCTGTTTTTTCCTTCGCAGACGCTGCCAGACTTGCTGAACTTTTCCAGAAACTTTGTTTTTGTGCAAAACATTATATTGTCCAACATCATATTCCACCTGCCAGTTTTTTGCCCAGTAACTTAACCGGTCTATATCTCTTTGAAGACACTTTGTGTGTCATCCTTATTTATTTTTGTGCTACCTGCGATCTTAATGTTAGTACATTCATTCCGTCATTGAAGTCATTTATATATTGTAAGTAATGGTGGCCCCAGCACTGAGCCCTGTAGCACTCCCCAAGTTACAGGTTGTCATCCTGAGAATGCTCTTCTTATCCCAATTCTGTCTTCTGTTAGTTAGCCAACAGTCTATCTATGCTAATATACTATCTCCAACATTATGGGATCCTGTCTTATTAAATATCCTAATGTATGGTAACTTATCAAACTCCTCCTGAAAATCCAAATATATTACATCCATAATTCCCTCTTTATCTATCCTGCTTGTTACATTATTAAAGAATTCTGATAAATTTGTCAGGTAAAATTTCCTCTTCATGAAACCATGCTGACTCTGCTTGATCATGTTATTTATTTCTAAATGCTCTGCTACTACCTCCTTTATGATAGATCTAACATTTTCCCAAAGCCAGATGTTAAGCTAACATGTCTATAGTTACCTAATTTTTCTCTCACCCACTTCTTGGAATAGGTGTTACACGGGTAGTTTTCCAATGCTCTGTAACTTTTCCAGAATCTAAGATTTCTTGCAAGATTACTACCTGTGCAGCTGCTACCTTTGTAGCAACTTCCTCTAATTTCCTAGGATGCAACCCATCAGGTTCGGGGGCTTGTATGCCTTTAGCCCCATTAGTTATTTCAACCACCAGTCCTTTCTTTAAAAAAATGTTGTCAATGGAAAGAGAGTTAGGAAAAAGACCGTTCGAGCAGGTACAATAGCTATTCGTTGATAATTCCCAAGGGCTATCATTATGCAATCTGAAAGCTTGGCTGCTTTCAACAACTAACAATTTAGCATAGAGTCTTATTTTTGTGGTTTAATTGAGAGCTAAAAGATATTATTAATGAATTGGCTGTCTTAGCTAGCATGGAAACCCATAAAAATCTAACAGGACTAAACAGCCTAAATACAGGAAGGATGTCCCCAATGACTGGAGAATCCAGAAGCAGGTTCACAGTTTAAGTGTTTGGGGTAGGCCATTTAGGACTGGGATGAAGAGAAATTTCTTCACCCAGAGACAAGTGAGCCTATGGAATTCTCTGCCATAGAAAATGGTTCAGGCCAAAACATTGAATGTTTTCGAGAAGGAGATGTTGTTCTTAGTGCAAAAGGAATTAAAGGGTATAAGAAAAACATAGGAGCTGGATGATCAGCCATGATCATATTGAATGGTGGAGCAGGCTCAAAGGGCTGAGGGGCCTACTCCTGCTCTGATTTTCTATGTTTCTACCTTTGATGTGAGGTTATGATTCAAGTCTATTTGTTTTGATTTGACATTAATTACTGGATGAGATTCAGAATAGGCTTTCATAAATAGGAGTTTTTAAAAAAAATATGGCGAAGGTTGTAATAAATGTTTAGACATTCATTTTATTTCAGCTCAGCATACTGCTGACGTCTGCCCATGATAAATACCGATTAAGTTTTCCTGGAGGGTGTAAAATCAAAGGGTGGCGGGTTGGCATGAGTTGGTAGTAAATTGGCCTGGGTTTTATAAAGGGCTGATTGAGAGGGTGGGGGGCTTGGGTCGCCATTAAATTAGTCTGGAGACAAAAAGGGGGTATAGTTGACATTAGTTGGCAAGAAAACATTGAAGTCAAATGGGAGTGTGTGGGGTGAGGGTAAAGGCCATAAAGTTTAAGGGAAAAACTGGGACAAAATCCAAAAAAACCAAGGCAGGCCTTTTAAACAGCATACTTTGACATGGGCAGCTCACATTGGCATATTTTACAATCTGTTTTTTTCTAGTGTATTCTCATTTTCCAGTTTCTCTTTACCAATATTTTGGTCATCCTTTGCTGAACTCTAAAATTGCCTCAATTTTCTAAATTACTATTCATGTTGGCAATACTATAAGCATCTACCTTTAACTTACAATTCTGGCCTCCCTGCTATAGGAAAGATGTTGTTAAACTAGGAAGGGTTCAGAAAAGATTTACAAGAATGTTGCCAGCTTGGAGTGTTTGAGCTGTAGTGTGAGACTGAACAGGCTGAGGCTATTTTCACTGGAGTGACAGAGGCTGAGGGGTGACCTCATAGAAGTTTGTAAAATCATGAGGGGCACAGATAGGGCGAATAGTCAAGGTCTTTTCCCCAGGGTAGAGGAAGTCCAAGACTACAGGGCATAGGTTTAAGGTGAGAGGGAAAAGATTTAAAAGGGACCTAAGGGGCAACTTTTTCATGCAGAGGGTGGAGCGGGTATGGGATGAACTGCCAGAGGAAGTGGTGGGGGCTGGTATAATTTAAAAGGCATCTGGATGGGTATATGAATAGAAAGGATTTAGAAGGATATGGACCAAATTCTGGCAAATGGGACTAGATTATTTTAGGATATCTGGTCAGTATGGACGAGTTAGACTGAAGGGTCTATTTCTGTGTTGTATACCTCTATGACTCCAATACAATATTTAACTCCTTTTGTTAGCCATAGTTGGAACACATTCCCATGGAGTTTTATTCTTTAAAGGAACTTACGCCATTTGAAGATTATAATTTATTTCTTTAAATATTTGTCTCATCAACTCATGATCTAGTTTCCAATTTATCTTAGTCAAATTACTTTTCATAAAAACATACATTATTTTCTTTGGTCAAATTTAAAATTCTAGTTTTCGACTCTACCTTCACACATGTTAAAATTCTATCACTTTATGATATTTTTACATGATACTATCAATTATTAACTTACACCATCTCAGTGCCCAATATTAGACCTTAAATAGCCTATTTTCTCTGATGGTTCCTGGACATACTGATCTAGAAAACTATCATGATGTATTCTATGAACATTTTGTCATCACTATTATTGTAAACGTTTTTCCATAGTCTCAACAGAAATTAAAATTCCCCATCTCTGCTGTTATCCTTGTTATGTGTACCTCCAATTTCCTGAATCATATAATGTTGGAAATTAGGGTTCCCAAGAGAACTGTTTCTCTTGATATTCCGTATTTGATATTTCCTGTGCAGCATGAGACTACATTTGACAAGCTCATACTAAATCCTATACTAACAGATTGCACTAGCCCTATTATGAATTGAGTTTGGGAAAATAAGAAGTTTTGTTCTTCGACGGAATTAAAACTAAACTTCAAGGTGGGTAAGAGGACAACAGTCATCTGGCTTCACATGTTGCTGCTCATGGTTATTGGTTGAGAGATTTTAGATAGGTGGTTTGACACAGTACAGCTGCCAGTCTATCAACAGGGTCAGGTGGAGAGAGAGAGAGGATCCAGGGGAACAAGCCTCCATGTTCTTGGCATAAGACCAGGAGCTCTCCTACATCAGCCTAAAAGAAGAACAAAGACTGTTATTACCAATCATGGCACATTAAAGGCGAACACAGCAGCCCCTTCAAAACTGTCATACCTGTTCCTCCATTCTACAAAATGGCTTTGAGATTGGTGAAGTATTCTCATCTGTTGTATGCATTTGCTGTCTAATTATTTGATGTATCATACCTAAATTACTGCTTCTTAACAAACGCAATAAATTGCTACAAATTGTGGACTGCCTACATTAGGTAGTTGTAATCACAAACCCGTTCTCCCTCACCATCTCACCAACAAAAAAAAATATAAATATTACCGGGCTCGAAATTACTTGCACCAATGTTTCCCACCCTTTGTTGTTTCTTAACTCCACTAAAACTGATTTTATTTCCTAAGCTAAGATCAGCCTTGACAAATAAGATAATTTTCCCCTACCATCTTTATCCCAGTCTTTAGTATAGGGGTTTTATTCCCAGTCTGTTTGTCCCTTCTAAAAAGTCAAGGTTTCAGTTCCCACCATTGGTCATGTCAAGATCTTCACCACGCATGAAAAAATGTCCTAAACTCTGGCACGGAGCATGCAATGCCACCTTCAAACTTCCAATTGCAGCTGAAGTGAACAGTATCTATTTCTGTTCTGTTATAGAAATAAAACTGCTTTCAGATGTAGCAAGCGTAACACACTTTTTCTTACCACATTCCTTTTCATTTCCCCAACTTGAATGGCCTTGCTTCATCATCTGCTTTCCAGAATTTGCCTCCATCCACATAGTAAGAACCTCTATCCATTGGACAAGGGTAAAGGCTGCAGTTAGATCATAAGATATTGGAGCAGAATTAGGCCATTCAGCCCATTTAGACTGCTCCACCATTTGATCATAGATGCTATGTTTCTCAATTCCATTCTCCTACCTTTCCCCCTTAAACCTTGATCCCCTTACTAATCGAGAACCTAACTATCTCAGTCTTAAAGACACCCAATTACTTGGCCTCTCAGCCTTCTGCAGTAATAAGTTCCACAGAGTGACTACCCTCTGGCTGAAAATTTCCTTCTCATCTCAGTTCAAAAGATTCATCAATTCACTTTGGAGGTTGATCTCTCAGGTCCTCATCTATCCTGGTGGAAGCTTCTTCTCCACATCCATTCTGTCCAGACCTGTCGGTATTCTAAGTTTCAATGAGATCCCCCTCATCCTTCTAAACTCCATTGAGTACAAAACCAGAGTCCTCAACCACTCCTTATATGACAGGCCCTTCATTCCTGGGATCATTCCTGTGAAGTTCCTCTGTACCCCTGCCAAAACTAGCACATCCTTCCTTGGTTACGTGGCCCAAAACTGCTCACAATATTCCAAACGTTGTCTGACTAGAGCTTTATAAGCCTTAGCAGTACATCTCTGCCCTTGTTTTCTAGTCCTCTCAAAATGAATGCTAACATTGTATTTGCCTTCCTAACGAACCGATATATTAACCTTGTGAAAATCAAGAATTAGGACTCCTAAGTCCATTTGTGCTTCAGATTTCTGAAGCCTTTCCTCATTTAGAGGATTGTTAAGCAGATGGAGCTGTAGACTAAGTTCATGACCTCACACTTTCTTTATTTATTTATTCATTCATGGGATGAGGGCATCGCTGTCTAGGCAGCATTTATTGCCCATCCCTAATTGCTCAGAGGGCAGTTTAGAATCAACCACATTGCTGCGGGTCTGGAGTCACACGTAGGCCAGACCAGGTAAGGATGGCAGTTTCCTTCCCTAAAGGGCATTAGTGAACCAACAATCGACAATGAATTACAGTCATCATTAGACTCTTAATTCCAGATATTTATTGAATTCAAATTCCACCATCTGCCGTGGCAGGATTCAAACCCAGGTCCCCAGAACATTATCTGGGTCTCTGGATTAACAGTCCAGTGATAATACCACTAGGCCATTGCCTCCCCACATTGTAGTCCATCTGCCACTTCTTTGCCCATTCTCCTAGCATGTCTAAGTCCTTCTGCAACCTCCCGTTTCCTGAATATGTCACTCTACTTATCTTTGTGTCATCTGCAAACTTAGTAACAATGCCATCAGTTTCTTTGTCCAGATCATTAATGTATAATGAGGATAGTTATAGTCCAAACACTGACCCATGTGGAACTCCACTAGTCACTGGCTACCATCCTGAAAAAGGCCCCTTTTATCTTCACTCTCTGCCTTTTACCTGTCAGCCAATCCTCTATTCATGCCAATACCTTGCCCCAAAACCACGGGCTCTTATTTAGCAGCCTCCTAAGTGGCACCTTGACAGAGACCTTCTGGAAATCCCAACGGATCACGGCTATTGACTCTACTTTGTCTAACTCCTTCATTACGTCCTCAAAAGAATTTTAAGAGATTTGTCAGGCATGACCTCCCATTAAAGAAGCTTTGCTGACTCAGCCATATTCTACTATGCACTTCCAAGTACTCTGCAATGTTATCCTTAATAATGGACTCTAACATCTTACCAAGGACCAAGATCAGGCTAACAGGCCTGTCTTCTGGATTCCTGCCTTCTTAAACAAGGCTGTTACATTAATCATTTTCCAGTGCTCTGGGACCCTCCCCGATTCCAGTAGTTCCTGAAAGATCGCCCCAATGCCTCTCCAATCTCCTCAGCTATCTCCTTAGAACCCTGGGCGTAGCCCATCTGATCTGGATGATTTATCCACCTTCAGACCTTACGGCTTTCCCAGCACCTTCTTCTCAGTGATGGTCACTATGCTCATCTCTGTGCCCTGACGCTCTTGAAGTTCTAGAATGTTACTGGATTCTTCTAGAGTGAAAACTGATGCAAAGTTCCTATTCAGTTCTTCCACCATTTCTTTGTTTCCCATTACTATTGCTCCAAGCTCATCTTCCAGCAGTTCAATGTCCACACTTGCCTCTCTCAGCTTTTGATATCTCAAAAAAGACCTTTGCAATTTTTTTTATATTACTAGCTAGCTTACGCTCCTATTTATTCTTCAGCATTTTTACTTATCCCCTGTAGTTTTCAAAGGCTTCCCAATCCTCTGATCTTCACCATATTGCATGCTTTTTCTTTTGCTTTATGCTGTCCCTGACTTCTGTTGTCAGCCATGGTTACCTCACCTTCCACTTACTATGTTTTGTCTTCATTAGGATGAATTTCTGCACTACCTCCCATATTATCCCCAGAAACTCCATCTATGGCTGCTCCACCATCTTCCCTGCTAGGCTCCCCTTCAAATTAACTCTGGTCAGCTCCTCCCTCATGTCTTTGTAGTTACTTTTGTAAATCATCCAGCTGGATCTGCTTAACTGCCTAGTTTTCAGTCACACTCTACTGTTTCTGACCATTAAACTGGCTTATTACACCGCTTTACCTTGGATGTGCAAAGATCTCCTCAGAGTGTCCAAGTAACTCTCCTCATCCCTGATGTCTTGCAACGCCTGCAACTGGGACACCAGTTCCACAAGTCTGAGTGAAAGTTGTCACAAAAAAAAAAATCACTTACTAAAAGGATCACAATGATCTCTTCTAACTCCCACAATGAATACACTACCATCCTAATCTAATAATAATTAAATAAAGCTTTTGTTTTATTCATTCATAGAATGGGAGTGTCACTGGCTGGGCCAGCATTTATTGCTCAGTCAGCAGTTAGGAGTCAACCACATTGCTGTAGGTCTGGAGTTACATGTAGGCCAAATTTCCTTCCCTAAAGGACATTAGAAAACTGGGTGGGTTTTTTTTTTCCTTTCCTGACAATCAGAAATGATTTCATGGTCATCATTAGACTCTTAATTCCAGATTTTTATTGAATTCAAATTCCATCAGCTCTTGCAGCAAGATTTGAACTTGTGTCTCCAGAACATTACCTAGTCTCTGGTTTAACAGTCCAGCAATTATGTCACTAGGCCATTGCCTTACCTCTTAAAGTTAGTTGATATGTTTAATTTATTCCTTGATGTAACTTAGGTTGCAGGCAAGTTAAACAAAATGTCGCCCTGTAATTTATCCCTGCTGCCTCTGTTTGCCGTGATGTCACTTTATGATATTTTCTTCTGTGCCACTGACTCTCAGACTGTTCATTTCCACTGCTGTGCTCAGGCTCGTCTTTGCTAGCAAACCAATGAGCCTTGTTCTTTGCTTGCAATCCAGTTACTTCACCCTTTTCTACAGCTCTATTCTTGGCCTCAAATGTCATGTTTTTAATCCTATCAACTTGAGGGAGTGTAAAAAAACTGGCCACCAGAACAGGTTCACTGGGTTTGGAGGGACTGTATTGAGAGATTCAGTAGGTTTAGATTGCAATTTAGAAGAATGAGAGCTGAGCTTATTGAAGCAAACAAGATTCTTAGGGAACTTCATGGGGTAAATGCAGAAAGGTTGTTTCCCTTTGTGGGAGAGTCTGGGACCAGAGGGCATAATCTTAGAATAAAGGGTTTCATATTTAAGACAGAAATGAGGAGGAATTTCTTCTTGCAGAGGGTAGTGAATCTACGGAATTACTTTCTGCAGAGAGCTGTTGAGGCTGGGTCATTAAGTATATTCAGACCTGAGATAGACAGATTTTGAATCAGTAGGGGAATCAAGAGTTATAGGGAAAGGGCAGGATGGTGGAGATGAGGATGATCTAATTAGCCATTATCTTATTGAATGCTGAGTTTGATTCCACCCTCAGGTGACTGTCCCTGCAAAGTTTGCATGTTCTCCCATATCATGGGTTTCCTCCCACAGTCCAAAGATGTGCAGGTTAGGTGCATGAGCCATGGGAAACGCAGGGTTGCTAGGATAGGATAGGGGTGTAGGTCTGGGGGAGATGTTCTTCAGTGGGTCAATGTAGACTCTACGGGCCAAATAACATGCTTCCACGCTGTGGTGACTCTGTGAAAAGTGTCCTTATCTATCCACAGATTGAATCTAATCATAGTATTGTGAGTTCTAACTTAGCACACAGATGTATTCTTTAGCTGTAATATTTAAATCCACTAGATCTTTGAATATCGCACCATTCCAATACAATCCATTGTTGCTCAATTTTCATGGTGAAGTTCAGAAAGTACACGTTCACTTACATTTTGCTTCTCCACAGGGAAAATGGTACGTTGTACCACTGGATGAGTAATCTAGAGTCTAGGTTAATGTATTAGGAAAAGAAATGTGCTGACACGTGACTCCATATCTATACTAAGACACAGGGTGACTTTTCACTTACATTTCAAATATGTCTAGCAAGCAACTCTCAGTTCAAGGACAATCGGGCATGGGGAGCAATTGCTGCATCACCCCCATTCCAGTAAAGAATAAATATTCAGGATGTGCGTGATTATTGATAGTGTCAAGTAAATGCCATTAAACAATGAGCAAGTATATCACTTACAATTCAACTTAAATAGAAAAATAGTAGATCGGAATATACAACTTGCAAATTTTTTGGAATCCTGCACTACAAGGTAACATCTGAGTTTTCAGCATGGGAAAAAGTTAACAGAAGCTTTGCTGTTAAAGTAGTTAAATCAAGATTAAAGGGGACTGTGATGCTTTTTGTAAATAGCATGCCGTGACTACACCGAACATACCAGACTTTATAACTACTCATTGTTGCACAAGAGAAACACTAGCCAAGGACAGTATTGCACAAGTACCTTTGAAACAGAACACACACATGAATAGTGTTTAGAAAGTCTTATTCTATAATTAGTAAGAACTATTATCATTGGCACCTGTTTATAATATTTCTTGATCATTGAAAAAATTTCAAAAAGACTGTTTCACTAAATAATTTTCATGGTTGGAAAATCGGGCAATGGTGTTAAAATTCATTCATCTAAATAATTATTTGGTTCGTTAAGCATTCTCATTCATTCAAATGTAATCAGCTGCTAAAGTTTATGTCCACTTACTCCTTCGACCCAAGGGCAACTGAATCATAAAGTCAGGAAATTAAGAACGTACATTATTAAACCATGGCTAGTTACATTCCATAGATAACATTCCAAGCTCCAACAAGGGCTGATACTTGAGTGTGTAATAGATGAAGTTCTTTATGTTCCTGCAGTTTGTTTCATAGACAGGAAAATGGATGGGATAGGTTTGGAGGTATATGGACCAAACACAGGCAAATGGGACTAGTTTTAAAATTATGAAAATTGGGCAGCATGGGCAAGTTGGGCAAAAGGGCCTATTTCCATGCTGCAGACCTCTATGACTCAAACTAGAATTCTACTCAATGGCTTGTATTCAGATAGCACCCTCAAATGTCCTGAGGCACTTCACAGGAATTTTTAAAAGAAAAAGTGACACCAAGCGACTCAAGGAGAAATTAGGCCAATGATTTTAAGGAGCTCCCCAAAGGAGGAAAGCATGAGAAGAAAAATTGAGACGTGTAGATGGGTAATTCCAGAACCTGGATCCAAGGAAACTGAAAGCACAATCACCAAAAGTGGAGCAATTATCACTGTCTTGCTGATAAGAGACATGCTGTAGAAGGTTTTCATCCTGCACTGATCAGGACAGAACCACAAGAAAACGAAACCTCCAAGGGTTCAAGAATTTATACTGCACAAGAAAAGAGTGCTGATTGGTTTGCCAGTCTAACCTCGAATTAGTGAGACACTGCACTGCAGGATGTGCCAAAGAGCTATTTTCATTGCCACATATGATTCTGATGGACAACACTACCTGATTAATTCCATGTATGCTAAGAATTACACCAACAATCACTTTATCATAAGACGAGCTTGCAATGTGGCTCTCATATACTTGATAAAAACTAGGTACATACACAAGTAGGGGCCTGTTCTCTTCATGATGAGGGAAGACGTATAGGCATTGTACCTTTTGTGAATTAAACAAAAGTTCCCTGGTCCAATCACAGAATCATATCTGACACTGGAGACAGTTCTCTGGTGCTTACTTCGTGGTAGAACGTCAACCAATCAGAGCTGATTTGCCAAGCAGTCAGCATTTTGTCTTGTACAGTATAAATTGCTGCACTCTTTGAAATTTGACATTCTTGCATCTGTCCTGCTCAGTGCAAGGTGAAAATGGGGAGGCGATGGCCCAGTGGTATTATCGCTGGACTGTTAATCCAGAGAGCCAAACAATATCCTGGGGACCCGGGTTCGAATCCTGCTGTGGCAGCTGGTGGAATTTGAATTCAATAAATATCTGGAATTAAGAGTCTAACGATGACCAATTGTTGAGAAAACCCATCTGGTTCACTACTGTCCTTTAGGGAAGGAAACTGCTATCCTTACCTGCTCTGGCCTACATGTGACTCCAGACCGACAGCAATGTGGTTGACTCTTAACTGCCCTCTGGGCAATTAGGGTTGGGCAATAAATGCTGCCTAGCCAGCAATGTCCTCATCTCGTGAATGAATAAACGGGAAAAAATAAAGCTTTGGCAGTATTTTTCTTCTTTTAGCAATACTCAATTTCCGTACCGCTTAGTAACTAATTGTTATTGGGAATGGATAAGAGGCCAGAATTTAAGCAGCAGATATCTTGGAGAGCTTTAGAGCGGGAGGAAATCAGATCTTCCACTTTTCAAACTTTTCTGGCCGATGTATCTAAATTCAGAAAGTTATGCAGAATTGAATGCTTAGCTTTAACACAAAAACACTGAAGAGGTTTCAAACAGCAATAAGGAGACTGGTTCCAAACCTTGACCAGTTTTCTGAATTGAACTGGTTTCATCTAAATAAAAAGTAGGGTGATGGCAGAGGTTATCAATACTGATAATTGCAGGTAAGTTGTTTAGCTTAGAATGATTGCCAAACAATACGACAGTGGTACAAAACATTCTACCAGGCCAGCAAATAGATAAAGTTATTCCCTTTCATGGCATTGGCTGTGGCTTGTGAGTAGCAACCTTGCCTTAAGGACATAAAATTATCGGTTCAAGTTCCCCTCCAGACATGAACTCAAATTCTAGGCTGACACTCCAGTACAGTGCACTGGGAGATTATAGCATTGTCACAGGTGCTCTCTTGCTGATGGGATTTTAAATGTGGGCTCTGTATTTGCTCTCTCAACTGGGTTAAAAGACTCTTTGACATAATTTAAGAAGGGCAGGAGTTCTCTCCCACTATTTATCCCTCAATCGACATCACAACATGCAAACTAACTTGTGATTATCACAATGCTGTTTGTGGGAGCTGGCTAAGTTAACACTCAGTAAAAACAAACAAACAAACAGTCACTACAAGTCAAAACGCCTTTAGCTGTAAAACACCTGGCAAAATCTTGAGATGTGGAAGGCACGATATGAATGCAAATCTTTTAAGCTTCTCTCTCACCTCCCCCTCCAAAAAAAGTCAGAGGAAAAATTCTGATCCCTGCACTCACTAGCATACCAATGGAAAAATAACTTGTCATTTTGGATAAAACCCAGGGTTTTGTGGAACTGATTGGAAAGCATTAGAATATTTGAAGAACTTGCTGGGTTGAATAGGTACAGAATACTTTGGACTACCTCTTTATGAAGTGATTTTTCCAAGTGAAAGAAAGTCACCCAAACAAACTGATACTAATAGTTAATTTATTGAGCACATTTAGAATGCAATGAGCATCAATTTTTTACCTGCTCTTGCACACAACTCTCCAGCTATTGCAAAATGTCCATTTGTTAGCTAGTCAATGATCAAAAGTACAGCTACACCAAACTACACCAAAAACCTCACAGCCCCTTCCCCTCAGATGAATTTCTGTTGCGTTCAGTTAGTCACTGGGGACGTCGGCTGGGACAAGTTTCAGAAATGGAGGACTGCTGTTACAGGAGATAGGACAAAAAGTACACACAAATGTACACTTTGCTATCAGACGTCTGGAGGGAGAAATAATTGGATATTTTCCAGAAAGGTATCAAATCAAGTCTTTACAGGAGTCGAAGCAGATCAAGACTATCACAAGCTCGGGGACTGGAGTAAAGCAACGTTGCTGGAAGCCAATTCAAGTTTGGGTTTTGGAGCTCCTTTTTTTTCCATTTCCTTCCAATTTGATGCTCTCTTATGACTTGTGGAGAGCCACCACTGTAAACCGTAATTCGTCGGGGTCACGTTGCATAAACTTCTTACAAACTTCTACTGCATCCTAGAAGGCAAATCAAGAATCACCACAGCAAAAAAATTTGAAACTGCACATCAAAAGATTAAAAGCACATCACGCTCAGCATGATAAATCTCCATAAACAACTATTTTGATCAAATTGGTGACAAGACCAAGAGAGCAGATTACGTCCCTGTGCCCCAAATTGAATTATCAGCAAATTCGCTCCAAAGTGAGCATTTTTTTCTCTTAAACATACTTTGATACAGTTGGCTTTGTTTTATTTTGTTTTAATTTGACCCAAGCGCACACAAACTTGTTGACTGGGGATTATTCCTGCTTTTTCTCCATACCCCTTGATTTAATTAAGCTCTTTCTTGAATACACTCAGTGACCCGGTCTCCATAGCCTTCTCTTGCAGCGAATTCCACAAGTTAACCACCATTTGAGTGAAAAAACGTTTGCTCATCTCAGTCCTAAATGGTATACCCTATATCGTAAAGCTATGACCACCGCGTCACCCCCCTCACCACCCCCCCGCCAAACCCCAGACTAACAACAGCTCCATTCTAGACTCATCAGCCAGGGAAAACATCCTCCCTGCATCTAATCTGACCAGCCCTGTTAGAATTTTATACGTTTCTATTAAATCCCCTCTCATTCTTTTTAAACTCTAGTTAATATATTTCCAAGTCAGGACGGTGTTTGACTTGGAGGGGAACTTGGAGGTGGTTGTGTTCCCATGTATCTGCTGCCCTTGTCCTTCTAGATGCTCACGGCTGTAAGTTTGGAATGCTAACGTGACCTACTCTTACCTCAAGAAAGCAATCAGCCGAAGTGGTTCCATGATTTATCGGGAATGGTTTGCGTCCATCTACATAGGGAAAACCATGATATTTATTAGCAAATAGTGCTACTTCAAAAAAAAATGAAACCAACACCTAGTTTTTAATACAGAAAAACAATACATAAATGTCTTGTTCCCAAATCAGCAAATAAAGTAAAACCAATGTAATTTTTGGCTTAAGTCTGCAGGAACAGAAGATAATTGTCTGCAATGAAAGAAAACCATTGTATTGGATTATAAGGAAGAGATTTCCTTGAAATAGCAATATAAAATTACAGTGAGAACAATGAAATGCTCAACTTTTTAGCTCATGCTGGTGATAGTACCATCTCAAGCCGTAGGTGAATTACTGTGTTGGAACATATTCTGTACAGGCTCTCAGTCTGGCAAAACAAGGCATGAACAGGCTAGAAATGGTCACAAAAGTCAGCAGACGATTTTGATGTGACTGACACACTTAAAACTACGTCACTCCTGGATCCATGATTAACATCGCCTGGTCATTCAGCAGCATTCCCATGATATTTCACAAAGGAATCCAGTATCCATGGCTCACTTCAAGCCATTAAGATGGATCAATTGGATTGAGAAGTCCCACGGTCTATATGGGAATAATGGCCAGTTGAGTGTGTGGAGTAATGTCCTTGCTGAAATCAGCAAAACATAGCACAGACCTTGGCGGGGTAGGCGAAGAAGAGAGATGGGGGGTAATACCCCATACCTATTCACTGAATAAATTCAAAACAACCACGGGCTAAGTATCATATCTTTAGCAAACTTCCTTATATATTTGCAATCAACATCATGAACCAATATGCTCAGCAACAAAAGAGGGGCATGAACCATACAATCAAGAAGAGACTTCCACACAAAGTAAATGAGAAGGAAATAAAGATGACTCAAGCTTTGAACTATTCAAGGTCAACATAGGCTGAAGGCTCTCAACAGCTCATCTGTATATACCCTCAGTAAAAAAAAAAGCCGTTTATGGCAAGATGGGGAATATTAATTCCTTGTAAAGAACTTCATTTATACTGTTCTGATGTAATAAATAGTAATATAAACACATGTTCTCTATTGAGAGGGCAAAGGAACCAAACAGAACATGACCTAATTGAACAAAAGCAAGGCTAATTACTTTAAACAATGACACTCTTCATACCTGTTACGCGCTCCACAAGACAACAAAACAACAACAAATAATTATTTTGTGCGATTCTCGCAGACACTTTAGCACTTAATGTGTCAGATCTTGTACCATATAATACAATTTTGATTATGTTATCAAGTCAGTGATTGCTGTCTGATGACATTTCAAAACAATGCTGATGAACAGTAACATCTGGATAATGAAAATCTGTGCTATACTTACAAGAGCTTTATAAAGGGATGTACTGTCAGTCCCTATAATTCAAACTAATAAATATGTCAGTGCATGAAATAATAGACCATTTACAGCTTAGGACTTCCTAACCGGGAATGCATGCAGCCAAGTTCTGTCACAGTCAATAACTGTCCTCTAAGGATCTGTAGGTTGAGTCGACTTTTTGTTTTAATCTTTTTTCTTTCATAATTCAAGGGCATTGCCAGCAAGACCAGCATTTGTTCCTCTCTCTAGTTGCCCTTGAACTGAGTGTATTGCCAGCCTTTTTCAGTGGGCAGTTAAGAATCTTTTTACATTTCCTGTGGGTCTGGAGACATAGGTAGGCCAGACCAGGTAAGGATGGCAGATTTCCTTGGTGGGCTTTTACAACAAGCGATGATAGTTGTTAGGGTCATTAGCACTGAGACTAGCTTTCAATTCCAGTTCTGTTGACAGAAATAAACTTCTACCAGATGTCATGGTAGGATTTGAACATGTCACAGAGTATCAGCCGGAGATTTCTAGATTACTGGACCAGGGACAATGCCACTATGGCACCATCTCCCTATTTGGTTCGGTTTGCCTCTCCACCACCCAGCAACCCTTCAAACAAGAAGCCAGCAGACTCCAAATGCACAGGGTAAAACCTTCATCAAGGTGGAGGTGGGTTTGGAGCAGGTTATTTCCTGCAAACAGCTGGGTGGCTGATTTGCCAGCATGCCCAAGTCCAGCAAGGTCGGCTTCTGTGGTGTGACAGCTAACTATACATATGCCAGTTACTGCCTGGCAGCTGTGGTCACATTATGCACTGACACAATTACACATCTTCAGAGGGCCTCAACTTGAGATACTCTTATAGCTTCCCACTTCCAGCAGCAGCTCTACGAAGTCAACTTGGATACTTGAGAGTGAAATGAGGAGCACTTCACTTTTTACAAAAGGGAGTAGAAACATAGTATTTTCCTCCTCTCATCAACAACTAACGTAATGCTCCCACTCCCACTACAACGGATAGATGCTAGTTCAATCGAAGTTTAATGACAAGAATTTCCGAATTCAGTTACTTGATCCATTACCTACCCTCCATCATGTCAGAAACGGGCATGTTCACTGATGACTGCACAATGTTCATCACCATTGACAACTCCTCAGATAGTGAAGCAGTGTATGTCCAAATGCAATTAGACTTGGATAGCATTCAGATTTGGAATGATAAGTGGCAAGTAACATGTGTGTCACACAAGTGATGGGCAATGACCATCTCCAACCAGAGAATCTAACCATCACCCTTGACATTCAATGGCAATATGATCACTGAATCCCCTATCAACATCTGAGGTATTACCACTGACCCGAAGCGGAACAGGACTAGCAATATACATATTGCTGCTACAAGAGCAGGTCAGAGGTTGGCAACCCTGCAGCATGTAGCCTCCTATCGCCCAAAATCGACAAAACACAAATCAGGAGCGTGGTGGAATCATCTTGGCTTTTCTGGATAAGTGCACTTACAGCAACAGTCAAGAATCTTGACCCCATCCAGGTCAAACCAGCCTGCTTTACTGGCACTACATCCACAAGCATCCACTCCCTCCACCACTGATGCTCAGTCGCAGCAGGGTGTAGTATCTATAAGACGCACAGCAGAAATTCACCAAAGCTCCTTAAGACAGCACCTTCCAAACCCATTACTCCTATCATCTAGCAGGACAAGTGCAACGCAACATGGAAACATCACCATCTGCAAGTTTCCCTTGAAGCCATTCACCATTCTGACTTAGGAATACATTGTTGTTCCTTCAATATCACTGGGTAACATGAAGTTGAGTTTCCAATATAGTGGTACGGAGGCAAAATCATGTAATTCCCTCCCTAATGGCACTGTGGGTCTATCTACAGCAAATGGATTGCAGTGGTTCAAGAAAGCTGCTCACCACCACCTTCTCAAGGGAAGGGCAATAAATACTGACCCAGCCATTGAAGTCCACATCCCGTGAAAGGATAAAAAAAAATCCCTGCCTTTAGGCAGAATACCGAGGATAAACGAAAATAAAAAAACTGACTGCTAGGGGGGCAATATTAGATGGAAGTCAGCAGCTATGGACCTATCCAAAAACCAGCACCTCTGAGCACAGAATGCAAAGTGGGAAAATTGAAAAACATATCCAAAAAGAAAACCCATTTGGAAAGAAACTGTTAACATGGATTCTTTTTCTTTACAGGTGATGGCCAACTAAGTGTGATTCTGAGCTGACAAAAAATGATGTTTTTACTGGGAAGAGCAACAGAGCTACAACTTGCCATCATTATCTTGATTTGTCTTAGAAATTTGTATTGTAGGTCCTCGGAAAACCAGGAAGCAAAACCAAGAAAATTACTTTCTTGTTGGCACAGATATGACACAGGTTTCAATGACCCAGCAAGGAATTCAAGCCTTCACTAACAAAACAAATATAACCATGCGAACAGAGTGAGTAATTGGATCAAGGGTCAGGTACCAAGACAATTTGCTGGCAATGCCCATAGCTCAAGGGTTTACGAGTAGCTGAGGACTGGACAAAATTGGCCATCAGTTTATAAAGCTGTAGAATACAGAATGCACATGTCTTCTCATTTTTGGGAGGTTATTTGCAATGGTGGGAAGGGAAGAGGGAAAAGAGAAAGAACAGCAAGAGGAAAAGAGAGGGGAGAGGCAAAACCAAGAGTACAAACAGTAAAAAAAAGGACGTGGTGAAAAAGCAGAGAAAGAAAAAGGTGGGAGCGGAGAAAGAAGACGAAACAGGTGGGTGCAAAGGAGTAAGAGGAGGGAAAAAAGACGGGAGACGGAAAGTAGAAGACGGCATGTCAAAATGAGTGACAGAGAAGAAGAAAATAAACACATTAATTTAAAAATCTGTTTTCCTTGTCAGGCAACCAAACTGTAATTGGGTTAAAAAAAAATCTGGAAAAAAAAAAATCAATAAAAATGGTGAGTTCTATTAAACTGGCTCATCAGAGATTGTGACAATGTGAAAAAGTCAGGCCAAGAGCTTGATTGCACTGTTTGACCAAGCTTGAAAATTAACAATTTTCTTTCAAAGGACCTGACTAATTTACTTAAACTGTTCAAACAGGACAAGCTGCTAAAACACAAACTAACAAAGAAGGCTGGGTCCCAAAGCATTCCTATCCCCAAGACTTGGCTCCCAAGGGAACAGGCGAATTTACAGTGGAGACACCCAACTTGTGGCTTTTGAATCATTTGGTAAGTGAACCCTTCCAACAATTAACTCAGTTTATAAAAGTTTGAGAAGATTTGTAGCTCGGGTTGTGGACGAGGTTGTAGACTTGAGGCCTGGTATTCTAACCAGAACACCATCAACAAACACATTGAATTATACCCTGTGTACAAACCACTGAGAAACAGAACTGGAAGTGGTACCAAATATCCCAACAAACTCAGGCATATAAATAACAAGCAGGACAGAATGCCAACGCTTCACTGGAGGTGCACTGATGATGTTATCTAGCAGGGCAACAAAATGTTTGCAACCAAACCCACCAACTCAGTGAGTAAGTCTATAAACTAACTCAGTTTTTTAGAAATGCATCACAGATCTGGTTTGGATCCTTCTGTGGAATTGATGCAAAACATGAACAGTTTTCTAATAGTATTTCCAACTTGTGAGGTATACCGGGGGTTAGACCCCACAACACCTGACCACATTATTGAAGACTTCGCAAGTTTTGTCACATTAACCTTTGGTGTTGAGAATCTTAGCTTGTGGCCTCACACAGGAAGCTACTGGATGAGAACCTCCTGGGAAACACCATCCACAAGCAGGCAAATATTGTAGATAGGCACAAAATACAGATATCACTGAGCCCTACAGTCCCAGGTAGCAGTGACAAGGAGATTAATGTTCATTCCAGCATATTTGAGTAATCAGAGTTGACAACCTTAAATTCAGACATCTTGAGGTTGACCCAACAACCCAGTTTTTAAAATGCTGTTCTGAGCTATAATATGAGCCTTGCACATTTTTTTAACAAATTGATATGACAATAAGGGAATCCATTCAGTCTGCTGTGTCTAAATCAGCTCCTTGAAAAAGCTGACCCATTAGGCCCAACTGCCTTGCTGCATCAGCATAGCCCAGAATATTTTTCCAATTGCCTTTTGAAAGTTATTATTGAATTTGTTCCCAGGAGCCTTTCAGGCAGCTCATTCCAATTACCATTACTCACTTCATTCAAAAAACAAACTTGTCTCTGGTTCACTTGCCAATTACCCAATACCTGTGCCTTTTGGTTGCTGACTCTAACATAGCGGTCAACAATTTCTCTGTATTTATTCATTCAAAACCCTTCAGGATTACCTATTAAAATCTAATAAATCCTCCATGAATTTTCTCTGCTCTGAGGAGAACAACCCAAGTTTCTCCAGTCTCCCCATGTAACCGAAGTCTCCCATCCCTGGGAATATCCAAGTCATTACAAGCCTCCTACATTCCAAAAGTGCATTTATTTGAAACAAACAAACAGTACATAATTGATGAACTTAATCTCTGAAAGGCAACTTTCTAAGTACCACAGGCATAAGCTAGAGCTCCGGCAAAAAAAAACTACATGTTGCTTCTAAACAAATTTCTTTCATGTAGAAATATGTTCCCATATCTTTAATGGGATGGGACAAAAAATTAAAAAGCTGATTTGGAAAACAAGTATTTGTAGGAATGATTTATAAAGTATTATAGTTGTAACCTATTTTCTACACACCCAAAGAAGATTCACTTACCCAATTCATACAGGTATCCATCAACATTTACAAAGGTTATAAAATGCAAATCCACTTTCTCATCTAAACTTGGTGCCTGGAAGAGATAACATTGATATAAAATTTTAGTTGTTTTAATCTTTATGGCTTTTGCATCAAAATGATCATAAAGTGATGCTCTATATAAGGCAAAGCCAGAATAGCTTTTCACTTTCACAAATTTGAATCTATCAGAAACATGACAAGTAATAAATGAAAGTGGAAAGCACACCAAAATCACTTCCACATCTCAAAGAAAAAGAAAGTGAAAGTGTCCAAAAAGAGCTCTTTGATTAGAGTCATTGAATAGATGTGAATCAACAGACTTGGATTATTTGAAGGCATCTGCTAAAGTTCCATTCAACAGTATCAGTGCCAGTCAGACTTGTTCCATCTTCGAACAACATTATGGTCATACATATATTGGATGGACGGTCGTGGTTCTGCAGCGTGACTCACCACTACCTACATGATTGAGTAGGGATGCTCAATAAATGCTGGCCCTGCCACCAATGCTCATTTTCCATGAAAGAAAGTAATAAAAATATTAAAGGAGTAGGAAAGTTTCAGGTTCGGACCCTTCTTCTCCAGCATCTGCAGTTCTTGGTATCTTCAAATAAAAATATTATATAGAGTTTCAGTAAAACCACACCTGGAGCATTCTACGTAATCTTGGTCTCCTCAACCAAGGAAGAATAAACTTGGCTTTGAGGGAATGCAACAACGGTTCAACAGATGAATCCTGAAACAAGAGGCTGTCCTATGAACAGCTACCAAATGGAAAGGGTTGTTAATCTCTGGATGCCAGAAGAATGAGTGGAAATGTCATTGAAATGGAAATAGAGTTAGATGCAGATTATTTCAACTGGCTGGAGTGTCTGAGTCTAGGAGGCACACAGTCTCCAGAGATGGGGCAAGCAGTTAGAATCATATAACAAGAAATTCCTTTGCTCAAGACTGTTTATCTTAGGAGTTCCTACCCCAGATGACAGTGGACGCTTAGCCATTGAGTATATTAGGGTTGAGATCGACAGATTTTTGGGCTCCAAGAGAATCTAGAGAATATGTGATAGAAATCCAGCCTTGATCTTATTGAATAGCTGAGAAGGCACAAGGGCCTAGTCCTGCTCCTACCTGTTATGTGCTTTGTCTAGAAATACTAAAATCGAGATACGTGTAAATTAGAGGCAATCCTGAGGAATAGGAAAGAACTTGTTGAAACGTTACAAGGCAGAGTTGTCAGAAATAGATTTTCTGTGATTGGCCAGTCATGGAAGTGACCTCACCTAGAGGCTTGCTGCTGGGTCATAGCTGAATTTTCCACAAATAGTTTTAATTGCTTGGCAGAACAGAGCTTAAACAAACATTCCTAAATAGTGACAAAGTCAAAATCACCCGTACTGTACTCCAAGACTGAATCACAACAAAACCAACTTCAATGGACAACAATTTACACAGTTTAAGAAGAGGCTGCTGACTGGTTGGATTATGGTTAATATGGCAATGCAGCAGGAACTGTTAACCAGGTGTAGAGCTGGATGAACACAGCAGGCCAAGCAGCATCAGAGGAGCAGGAAAGCTGACGTTTCGGGTCTGGACCCTTCTTCAGAAAATTTTCTGAAGA
>NC_063337.1:82906686-82929688 GCF_021869965.1 Rhincodon typus
TTCCCTAGGAAGGGAGTTGTTAAACTCGAGGGTGCGGAAAAGAGTTGGGAGGATGTTGCGGAAAAGAGTGGAGGATGTTGCCAGGACTGGCCAATTTGACTGGAGAGAGGCTGGGGCTTCTTTCCCTGGAGTGTTGGAGGCTGAGGTGTGAGCTTATAGGGGTTTATAAAATCACGAGAGGCATGGATAGGGTGAATAGCCAAGGTCTTTTTCCTACAGAGAGGGCATCCATTTCAGGTGAGAAGGGAAAGGTTTAAGAAAGGACCTGAGGATTAACTTTATGAATGTATGGAACAAGCTGTGAGGGGAAGCGGTGGAGGCGGGTACAATAACACCATTTAAAAGGCATCTGGGTGTGCAATATGAATTGGAAGGGTTTAGGGAAATAAGGGCTAAACACTGGTAAATGGTACTGGGCCTGATTAGGATGTCTGGTTGGTGTGAACGAGTTGGACCAAAGGGTCTGCTTCTGTGCTATATGACTCTAATTAACCAGGAGAACCTCAGTTATGACCAAATGCTTTTACACTACTTCCTGAAAGAGGCAGATAATTTAGTTTGCTTGCATGGTATTCAAAAGTGAAAGCTGAATCAAGTTAGACAAATCTTATTTTGATCTGAAAGCTGTAGTGCATTACAGTTAATATCCAGTCAAGGGCAGTTTACAATACATACAATAGAAATGATTCTCACATTTTACTCTTGAAATATTTAACTAGTTGTTTCAGTTGCTAAACATTTTTCCAAGCACTGTTATATTGACTATGGATCATTCAATCCAGGTGAGCAGGTTACACTTAACTTTGAAATTGTATTTCTTACAGAATCAAGTTTACAATCTGAATCATTTCAAAACAAACACAGACATGGCAGACATATTATAAATGTTTGCTACCTGAAAAACAAGGAGATAACGTGAACTAACTCCTTGGTAGCTTCAAAATCCAGTTCAACACCAGCAGCTTGAAGTCTCTATTGTGCAAGATTCAAACAAAACAATATGTGAACAGGGCAAAAACAAAGCAAGTGAAACCAACTGAGTGAGTATTTAAATCATTAATTCAACAACTTACTTCAACCAGTTCAAGTGTATTCACACCAGGGATTTTGCATTGTAGGTATAACATAATCTGTTGGCACTGTTATGAATTGAACAAACATGTATATTAAAAACACAAGAATACACAAACTGGAAACTATTTGTTAGTGCCCATGCTGCACTAATTATAGTCAATTGATGAGATATAAAAAAATAGAAAGAGAAAGAGAGAGATGAACACAAGTTCTTAAATTGAAAAGATATTTAAATAAACATGCTGTTATAATTAAATCATTTCCCCCTCATTTGTCCAAATTCCTTGTGACTGCATTCCCTTTTATAAATAGTAGCTCTAATTGTTAAATCTGTCACCTCCTCCAAACAATACTCCAGTCTACTTTTTGCTGAAAACATTCAAACAATAGTAGGGTCAGGACAAGAAGTTAAATTAAAGCTAAATAAAAACATCCGGGTTACATTGCATGTATGTGAATACACTGTACAGTGCAATAAGACAGGGAAGTTATAGGTGAAGATTGCCACGTGGAGGGAATGGTGTCATGAAACCAACAAAGACCGGGCTAAAGAAAGGGCAGGACTAGATGTTAAATATTCCTGGTTTCAGAGTGTTCAAGAAATGTAGGGAAGGTAGAAGAGAAGAGTGGTGGTGTTGATTAAGAATAGCATTACAATAGTGGAAAAAGAGAATATCCTAGAGGGATAAAGGACAGATCCATTTGGCTAGAGGTAAGGAGTGTGATGACATTGTTTAATGGAGTCCATAGGCCAACTAATAAGAACGACGTGGAGGAACAAACATGCAAAGAAATTACAGAATATTGGAGACCACTGGGAGAGGCAACAGCCTAGTGGTATTATCGCTATACTATTAAGCTTGCTTTGCCATTCATTAAGATCGTGGATGATCTGCTTGCACCCTCAATCCCCCTTTCCTGCATACCCCTGATATCATTTGCCTCACTTGTTAGCTAAGAATCTGTCTACCTAAAAATATTCAATGACCCTGCCTCCACCACTCTTAGTTTACTGACCTGTCGTGAACTGTGTGCACAATAGTGATAAATTTCAAGAGAACACAGTACTCTGGCATTATATCACACAGTGCCTGCTAATATAATTAAAGATTTCACAAGCCTTTCACAAAGGGAAAAGCTTTAACATTTTGGCACATTTACATTGTACAATGATGCCAGCACATGGATGTTGCCCATTATCTATAAAATGACCAATGATCGCTGAGTGTTTCTTGTAAATTACATGTACAGTGCATCAGCATTGTTGTTAGTGGATGTTCACAAGCCCAAAAACCAAACAGTTTATGCAGTAGTATTAGTATGATGTTGATTTGACCCAAAGAGCTGTTTTGTATCACTACAAGCAAAGATGGATGGTTCACAGGAGGGTATGGCTGAACTCGCTTAGTTTTTTTAAGCCTCGCCATTATCAACTAATCGTCCCTATAATCAAATTACATTGTGAACAGGTGTTCTCCTTATTTTGGAGGTTTCTTTTTTTTTCCCCACCATTCATCTCACTATTACGTACTACATTGTGGTAATTGCTGAGAACTGTAATTTCCTTTTCTAAAAAAACAAATTTTAGTTTTGGCTTTTTGGGAATATAATTTTACAGATGTAAACTTTATTAATACCAAATCATCACTTACAGTTTGAGTTTATATCAGGCATTGATTTTTTTTATTGCGTTCTACCTGAAGTCAGTAATACTTGAGGGTTTATTCAGGATGTCTGCAGTTTGTCTAATGTACATCCTGACTAAAACATGTTAAAAATATCGTCTCTCGAACACAATTTGAAATGATTGGACCACAATGCAGATGTTGCTTGGCCTATTGAGTATTTCCATAAATTGGCGTCTTTATTTTAGATTGCCAGCATCTGTAGCCTTTTGCTTTTACATATTTGAAAATGATTTGGAATTCTTTGTTTTATGTTTACTTTGTTCTGTTCTGTTACAGAAACCCTCCTGTGTTGTGGTAGGTCAGTCTCCTGGGTACTATGTTTGCACAATCAATGGTCAGATGTGAACCTTGTCAGGGTCCATTGGCAGCTTGTTTGCCACAGGAAGATGATACACAGCCTGACCCCTGATCTCTACACTTACAGCAGACGTTCCTGGACTGCGAACATTATCATCCTTCGTCTAGACACTTTGAATCATTTGTTGATATCACCCTATTACGTCCATTTAGTAAGATAGCTAATGCACTGCACACCATTGTTCAATCACTAACTGAATTAAACTTGCTGAGATATAGATGGATGCAATAGAGCAGTTTGAGTAATTTTGCCTTGCAGATGTTTACAGAAAGTCTACTTTTATTGATGGTCACATTTGCTGCTATACACGTTTCTGTCCTGGAAAGGTAAATTTTGTTCAGTTTTTGGCTTGATTTTCAAATTGCTCAAGATTTATAAATTTGACTAATGCTATGCATGTTTAACACTTGATAATGAGTCAGGATACATTGAGAATGTTGACAGGCAATGGCCATTAAGGATTCAACAAAATTCTGATCATCAGGTTGAAAGAGACGACTGGAGAATCAGATGATATTGACCTACTGATTACACTATGTAGAAAAATAATGCAATAGGGATAGAACTTTTCTTTTCATCTTGTAGTTGTGATGATTTGAGCTTTACTTAGAGTCATACAGTACAGAAACAGATGCTTTGAGCAAACTTGTCTGCACCCACCAGGAATCCCAATCTGATCTAAATCCATTTGCCAGCATCTGGTCCATATCCCTCTAAACCCTTCCAATTCACATACCCATCCAGATGCCTTGTAATACATTGTAATTGTGCCTGCCTCCACCACTTCTTCTGGCAGCTCCTGGATTGCTCATTGTTCTTTTCTACCTGTAATCGCTGTTTAACCTCGCTCTGAAAAATCATGTCGAGCAATGCTTCCTGCCTCCGATTGGGCACATTGCTGTAGAAAATTCCCCTTAACACAATCCAGGGACACTTGGATCCCCTTTGCCCTTTTATACTGCCAGTATAATTTGGGTAATTAACATTCCCCATTATAACTTCTATAATTCTGACATGGGATATGGGCATTTAGGCCAGCACTCAGTGCCCAGAGGATAGTTGAGACTCAACCACACTACTAATGGGTCTTGACTCGCATGTAGGCTAGGCCAGATAAGGATGGTACTTTGCTTCCCTAAAGGACATGAGTGAACCAGATAGGCTTTTCTGACAATCAACAATGATTCCAGGGTCACCATTAGACTCTTAATTACACATTTTTATTGAATTCAAATTCCACTATCTGCCATTATGGAGTTTGAACCCAGGTCCCCAGAACATTGTGTCAGGCTCTGGATTAGTAGTATAGCGACAATACCACTAGGCCATTGCTTCTCCCAATAGTCTCCAATATTCCGTAATTTCCTTGCATGTTTGTTCCTCCACATCATTCTTATTAGTTGGCCTATGGATTTGTTTAAACAAAGGGCAAGGAGTGCAATTACAATCTATTGGCCTTGGACAGAATGCAAATAATTTATGTAACAAGACGGGAAAGATTTAAAAAGGATCTGAAGGGTCAGCTTTTTTATGCCGTATAGTGCATGCGTGGAACGAGCTGCCAGAAGAAGTGGTGGAGGCAGGTACAATTACAATGTATTACAAGGCATCTGGATGGTTATGTGAATTGGAAGGGTTTAGAGGGATATGGACCAGATGCTGGCAAATGGATTCAGATCAGATTGGGATTCCTGGTGGGTGCAGACAAGTTTGATCAAAGCGTCTGTTTCTGTACTGTATGACTCTAAGTAAAACTCAAATCATCACAACTACAAGATGAAAAGAAAAGTTCTATCCCTATTGCATTATTTTTCTACATAGTGTAATCAGTAGGTCAATATCATCTGATTCTCCAGTCGTCTCTTTCAACCTGATGATCAGAATTTTGTTGAATCCTTAATGGCCATTGCCTGTCAACATTCTCAAAGTATCTTGACTCATTATCAAGTGTTAAACATGCATAGCATTAGTCAAATTTATAAATCTTGAGGGATTTGAAAATAAATTGGCGGAAGAGCTGACTTCAGTGGTACAAGAATGGAGCTGGGCTGAATAGACTGGAGTCAAATGTTGGCAGGAAAAGCTGTGGTTGAACAATGAGCTACCTTCAAGTAGCAGATGGTTCAGATCCAGAAAAGACCCTTCCCTTTTGAGGGAATTTGTAAGGCAAACAATTCCAGAGACTTCTAGATGAAAAGTGAGATAGAAATTAAGATTAAAGAGGAGAAAAAAAAAAAGTGCTTATGACAGGCAATAAGTGGAAAATACAATTGAGAACTTGCCTGAATATAGAAGGTTCAAAATAAAAAAAAGAGGAGGTGGAAAAACATCTAAGAGAAGCAAAGATGGGTTATGTAAAGAGACTAGTAGCCAACATAACTGCAAAGTCTTCTATAGACAGTGAAAGGAGTTGTAGAACCAATCAAAGATCAATAAGGGGATTTACACATGAAAGTGGAGGTATGATTGAGGTGTGAAATGGATGCTTTGCATTGGTCTTTACCACAATCCAGGCCATGGTGACAGAGGCTTAAATTCACCAGAAAGGCTCAAATTTGATAAGGAGGTCACATTGGATAAAGCTTCTGTACTTAAAGCTGACAAGGCACCAGGGCTGAATGAGAAGCATCCATGGATACCAAAGCAAGACAGAGAATGGCAAGTGCCGAGGCATCGGTCATAAGTTAGACTCAGCAGGAGTGACAGAAGACAATTGTAAACATACACTCTTCTTCAAAGGACGGTGTAAGAATAAGTCCAGCAATTACAGACTAATGACTCTAACATTGGTGGAGTTGAGACTTCTAAAATACAATATTGCAATGGAATTAATAGTCATATGGACGAGTTAATTAAGAAAAAAAAAGTTTTATTTAAATAAGAGTAAAAGCAAGGGTGGTTAATGGTAATACTGCAGATGAGGTGTACATGGACTTCCAAAAGATGGCATTTAATACAATACCATTTAACAGGCTTGAGCGCAAAGTCAGAGCTCATTGAATAAAAAGGGAAAATATCAACATGAAGACAAAAGTTGGCCAAATGACAGGAAATAGATAGAAATGATTCATGGATATTTTTCGTGCTTTGGAATGGTTTGCAGTGTAGTTCTCCAAGGATTGGTATTTGGACCTTTGCTTTTCCTGAAGTACATTAATAATCTAGACCTTGGTGTCAGGAGACAATTTTGAAGTCTGCAGATGATTCAAAACTACGAAGCATTGTAAACTGTAAGGAGGGCATCGTAGGACTGCAAAAGAACATCAACTGTTGGGTGAGTCGGCAGATAGGTGGCAAAAGAAGTTCAATGCAGAGAAATGAGATAAGATATCTTTTGGTGGGAAGACAGCATAAAATAAAGGATACTATCTTAAAGGGTGTACAGCTGCAGAGACAACTGGGTGTGTATATGCACACAAATCATGAAAGATGGCAGGACAGTGGAAAACCAGTTTATCAAGTATTCAGAGTGCAAAAGCATGGAGTTTATGTACGAGACACTTACATGGGAGTATGGTGTACAGTTCTGCACACCACACTTCAGGGAGGATGGGGATGCAAATGGCAGGAACACAGAAGAGGCTCCAGGGATGAAAAGCTTCACTTATATGGAGAACTTGGAACTGGTTTCTTGGAGAGAAGGCTAAGAGGAGAAATGATAGAAGATTTCAAAGTCATGATAGGTCTGGACAGAAACAGACATGGAAATACTATTCCTGCTCATAAAATGATCAGGAAAGAAAAGGTACAGATTTAGAAGTGTTTTGTAATAGAAACAAATGCAATGAGAGAATGAAGCTTTTTCCACACACCAAGTAGTTGGGGCATGGAATGCACTGCTCAGAAGTATGGTGCAGGCAGGTTCAACTGAAGAATTCAAGAGGGCATTGTTTTTATTCAAATAATCATCCAATGTGCAGAATTACAAAATAGCATCAAATCATAATGAGCCAGTGCAGACACAATAGGCGGAATAGCATCTCACTGCACAAGAACAATTCTCAATTCTGTCAAAATAAATCAGAGGTTGCCACAGTTGTGAAATATGACTTTCCCACCTTTGGGACATGACAAAAACCTAAATTAGCACTGTGTTTACATATGCACACGTACCTTTGTTGGAAGAAATTTAGTTTTCACAATTAACAGGGCACTGCACATTCAGTAGTGGTATGTTACACAAGCTTGGGTACTAGAAATATATCCTGATTAACAAACATAAAATCAGTGCTATGTGTTGAAAGCTAGTTAAATTTATCTGCATCAGCATTCTCTCACTACAAAATAAAAAATGGTTCCACAGGGGATTTCAACTTCACAGCAAACCTCTCACCTCCTTTGTGATATCAACATTTCACTTGAACTCTCACTTACCACCTCTGCAAACAAATCTTGGGGTAGTTTGCTGACACTTTCGACAACATTATCAAAACCTGCAAATGAAATGACAAAAAAAAAAACACTTCTTGAGCATTGAACTGCTACCAAAAGAATTGACACAGTATTCATGAAAACCGAAAGAACCGCGGATGCTGTAAGTCGGAAATAAAAACAAAAATTGCTGGAAAGACTCAGATCTGACAGCATCTGTGGAAGAAAAGCAGAGTTAACATTTCGGGTCCAGTGACCCTCCTTCAGAACTCAAAAACGACGTCCTTTCGATTTTACACTCGCATTGAACAGTAACGTGTTCAAGATCACTCAGACATATACTACCCTCGGCAAGCACCAAGGCATATAGCTACACTCACCAGCCCAGAGTGTACTCAGTTGGACTTGAGGAACTGCCATGTCCAGTAGCACTTCCGCCACTCTCAGCTCAGGCCCCGCCCCCTCAGTGTATCCACGTTCCAAATGAAAGTTCCAACGTTCCATTGGGCAACGTGAGCTCGACGCCTGGTGATTGGCTGCTCTTGTTTCAACCCTGCCCTCTGACCGCATGTACCACTAGCACTGCTAAGGGAATTGCTCATTTTATATCAAGCCTTGCATTCTCCTTAATGAGGAACCATTAAACCATTCAAGCCTTTTTCCAAACTTAAGCCGTTGTTCTAAATTGTTGCATGCATCACTTCGATGGTGCACTGAGTTTTATTCCCTGCTGGACGTTTGCTTTCTCCCTCACCTCCTTTCAAGTTGCAAGGATTGCCTTCGAAAGGGTCATTTTTTTCTCTCTGAGCGGAAGCGTGGCTAGCTGCAAGGGGAGAGGCAGAAGCAGAGTGCTTGTTGGAGAAGCTTCACCAAACTGAAAATAGCAATGGAGTGTCAACGTTGGTTACCATTGGAAGCGAATCCTGATGTATGCATTTTGTTTAAAAGCTACGACCAGTCGATGCTGCTGGGATAAACGTTGTAGATTGCTTGTACCAGTCTTACCCTTTTAGTGCTGATTGATCTATTGTTTCTTTGATTTTTCTAGGTCATGAACCAGGTGAGTTACCGGAGCTGCAGAGGGGAGACAGTGGTGCTGTTCGACTCCTGGCAATCAGTTCTGGAGCACTTCCACTGGACACTTTTGTAAATGTGTTTTTTTTTACCCCTTTTGAATAATGGTGGGATTGTTGTTAGTTTCAATAACTTGCAAAATGGGCGGCAGCCAATTTAACACAGAATGAAAAACACAGTAATACTGGCAAATAAGGCATTGAGTGTATTACAAAATGGAGCTCCGTCAGTACGTTGATTTCCGTGTATCACTGTCTTTTATTTTACATCTACGTTAAATTGTATCAATTTCCACAAGTCCTAGGATTCGAGTGGGATTTTCTTTTTGCCAGTAGGCACATCAATCAGAACTTCGCCATTGTGAAAGACTGTGATATTTGCTTTTCATTCCTGGTCTTCTAAAAAAGCTTGAAACAGGAATAGGCCATACCACCACTTGAGGTTGCTTCACCATTTTATTTAGTTTAATGGCTGATCCGACTGTGGCCTCAACTCTTAAAAATAAGCTTCATGTTGAAATGCATCCCCACTCGGCAAATATCTGTCTTAATTCACTGGATGGAAACTCATTTCATCTTAAAGCACATGATAGGGCACTTGACCTCATGGGAAAATTAACACACTAGAGAGAAAAGGTCCTGTGGAGGAGTTCCAGTTTAATACATACAAGAAGAGTTGGATCACTATGTGTCATTTGCTGGTTTGATTGGTTTTTCCTTTAAGGAGCAGGAGTAGACCATACCGCCTCTTGAGCTTACTTTGCCATTCAATAAGATCGTGGCTGATCTGCTTGTGCCCTCAATCCCCCTTTCCTGCATACCCCTAATATCATTTGCCTCACTTGTTAGCTAAGAATCTGTCTACCTAAAAATATTCATTGACCCTGTCTCCACCACTCTTAGTTTACTGACCTGTTGTGAACTGTGTGCACAATAGTGATAAATTTCAGGAGAACATAGTACCCTAGCAATCACAGTGCCTGGTAATATAGTTAACATTTCACAAGCCTCTCACAAAGAAAAAAGCTTTAACATTCTTGCACGTTTACATTTTGCATTGTACAATGATGTGAGTACATTGATGTTGCACCTTATCTATAGAACGACCAATGATCGCTCCAAGTGTTTCTCGTAAGTTACATGTACAGTGCATCAGCATTGTTGTTAGTGGATGTTCACAAGCCCAAAAAAAACGGTTTATGCAGTAGTAGTAGTAGTAGTAGTACGATGTTGATTTGACCCAAAGAGCTGTTTTGTATCACAACAAGCAAAGATGGATGATTCACAGGAGGGTATGGCTGAACTTGCTTAGTTTCCTTTAAGCTTCACCATTATCAACTCATTGTCCTTATAATCAAATTGGATTGTGACCAGGTATTCTCCTTATTTTGGAAGTTTACTTTTTTTTCACCATTCATCTCAGTATTATGTACTACATTGTGATAATGTCTGAGAACTGTAATTTCCTTTTCTTAAAAAAAACATGTTTTAGTTTTGGCTTTTTGGGGATATAATTTTACAGACGTAAACTGTATTAATACCAAATCATCATTTACAGTTTTTGAGTTTGTATCAGGCATTTTTTTTTTATTGCGTTCTACCTGAAGTCAGTAATACTCAAGGGGTTTATTCAGCATGTCTGTAGTTTGACTAATGTACATCCTGACTAAAACATGTTAAAAATATTCTTTCTGGAACACAATTTGAAATGATTGGACCACAATGCAGATGTTGCATGACCTATTGAGTATTTCCATAAATTGGTGTCTTTATTTTAGATTGCCAGCATCTGCAGCATTTTGCTTTTACATATTTGAAAATGATTTGGAATTCTTTGTTTTATGTTTACTTTGTTCTGTTCTGTTGTTATAGAAACCTTCCTGTGTTGTGGTAGGTCAGTCTCCTGGGTACTATGTTTGCTCAGTCGATGGTCAGATGTGAACCTTGTCAGGGTCCATTGGCAGCTTGTTTGCCACAGGAAGATGATACACAGCCTGACCCCTGATCTCTACACTTACAGCAGATGTTCCTGGACTGCGAACGTTATCATCCTTCATCTAGAGACTTTGAATCATTTGTTAATATAACCCTGTTACGTCCATTTAGTGAGATAGCTAATGCACTGCACACCATTGTTCAATCCTGGGATGGTGTGGTTTAATTACTAACTGAATTAAACTTGCTGAGATATAGACTGAGGCTGTAGAGCAGTTTCTGAGCAAGCCTCCTTTTATTTATAGTCACGTTTGCTGCTTTAGATGTTTCTGTCCCGGAAAGGCAAATTTTATTCTGTTTTTGGCTTTATTTTCAAATCCCTCAAGGTTTATAAATTTGACTAATGCTATGCATGTTTAAGACTTGATAATGAGTCAAGATACATTGAGAATGTTGACAGGCAATGGCCATTTAAGGATTCAACAAAACTCTGATCATTAGGTTGAAAGAGACGACTGGAGAATCAGGTGATATTGACCTACTGCTTACACTATATAGACAAATAATGCACTAGGGATAGAACTTTTTTTCATCTTCTAGTTGTGATGATTTGAGTTTTACTGAGTCAGTCATAGTCATAGAGTCATACAGTACAGAAACAGAAGCTTTGGTCGAACCTATCTGCACCCATCAGGCATCCCAATCTGACCTAGTTCCATTTCACAGCATTTGACCCACATCCCTCTAAACCCTTCCTATTCGTGTATGCCCATTCAGATGCCTTTTAAATTTTGTGATTGTACCTGCCTCCTCCACTTCCTCTGACAGCTCGTTCCATTCTTGCACCACCCTCTGCATGAAAATGTTGGCTCCCTCGGATCCTTTTTAAATCTTTCCTCCTTGTTAAGTAAATTATTTGCAGTCTGTCCAAGGCCAATAGATAGGTCCAATGGCCGAAACTCCTTGCACTAACTCCAGGCATGGTCTAGAATAGGCTTTGTGGAGCTAAAACACAGCTTCAACATGTAGTTTTGTATTCCTCTCGATGCAAAGGTCAGACTTCTATAAGTCTTTTTGATTATTTTCCATAACTGTTCATGACATTTTAATAAACACTGTTTCGGCCTCCACTATTTTGAACATTTCAATTTAGAGTATGTCCTGCTTAATCCTTTTTAGGCCCAGAGTTGATGATCTCGTGTTTACGCTTGGTAAAATCCACTTGTTGCACTTTTATACATACGCTCAATCTTTCTGGTCTTAGGCTGCTTTTAAAATCTTGGTCTCCAATTCATCAAAGCTTTGAATGTCGTTTATTTTATATCCTCCCGAAATCTTGTTGCGGACTTCCCCCATACTTCCAAGTTATTGTATGAAAAGCATCCTTTCCATTTTGTTTTGTCATTGGTGTCCTAACCATCTGCTTCCACTAACATTAAATTTGTTCATATTTTCTAGAATGAATTACTTCAGTATTCTCTGACTCCCTGCCGCCAATTTAGTTACCAGTTCAAATAATCTCCTGTGAATGTTTTAATGTTCCAGTACTTGCTATATGATTTACATTTACCCTATTTGTTTAGCTTTATATAATTGATCTCTTAAACTAATTGACCTACTGCGGCATTTGTACACAGAGCTGATGTAAATGGAGTCTTTGGACTGCAATAATTCAAGCAGGTAGAATTTAACTCCCTGTTTTAATGTACTCTGTCCATTTTTATGTGTCCATTCTAAATTCTTTTGTCCTCCATTTATAATGGGGATTTGCTATGTAAACATGTCACCAGGTGATTACAATATCTTGCCAAGGATGGCAGTAGCTTAATCCTTCCTTGCCTTATCCTGTGCCCAACATTAATTTCAGTGGTTTTAGAGCTTTGCATTGGTCTGCTGCGTTGTCTTCGTTATAAGTGTGCCACCTGGTTATCCAGCTGAGTATTGAGATTCTGATTAAGAGAGCATTTCTTGAGCTGACTACTGTGAAGACTGAAGAGACCTACAGGTTTGAAATCTGCATCACAGGTAGTTAAGAAGGCATTTAGCACGCTTGCATTCATTGCTCAGACCTTTGAGTATAGGAGTTGGGACGTCATGTTGAGGTTGTACAGGACGTTAGTGAGGCCTCTTCTGAAGCATTGTGTGCAATTTTGGTCGCCCTGATATAGGAAGGATATTATTAAACTAGAGAGAGTACAGAAAAAAATTACCAGGATGTTACCAGGAAAGGATGGTTTTAGATATTAAAATAGACTGGAAAGACTGAGACTTTTTTTGACTGGAGCCTACAAGGTTGAGGGGTGACCTTATTGAGGTTTATAAAATCATGAGAGGCATAGGTTAGTGAATGACAAGGGTCTTTTCCCTGGGCTGGTGGAGTTCAAAACCAGGGGGCATATTTTTACGGTGAGGAGAATGATTTTAAAAAAAGACATGAGGGGCAACTTTTTTTACCCAGAGAGTAATTTGTTTGTGGAATGAACTGCCAGAGAAAGTGGTGGACACAGGTACTTTATAATGTTTAAAAGACATTTGGATCAGTTCATGAATAGGAGACATTTGGAGGGATATGGGCCAAGCAGAGGAGGGTGGGACTGAGTTTGGGAGCGTGGTCGGCGTGAACTGTTTGGATTGAAGGCTCTGTTTCTGTGCTGTGTGACTCTGAGGAGTATTCACTCTCTAGGTACTCTGAGGAGTATTCACTCTCTAGGTGCTCTGAGTGAACCTGATGTTGCAGGATCTTGCTGTCCTTCACAGTGAGTGAGCCTGATGCCCCATTCTTAAACCATAATCTAGATAGTAGACTTCTGTTTACTGTCTTTTGTCTTCCATGTTGAAAGTCTCAATCATCCTTTGCTACTTGAAAGCCTTATTTCTTAAATGATTTATTTGCTTGTCACTATTTCTACACAACAGAAACTCCACTTATTTGTAACTGCAACCTTGCACTTCCTTTGCACAGACTGCACATGCATTAATCTGGCCTTGGTAACTCTCACTAACTGTCTATCCTAAAACCCCTGAATACCTATAACTTATCTTCACATCCGTCCATTGTCTTGTATCATCTTCTGCTGTCCTAACCCCCATGTTCTCGGACCATGCTTTATTGCATATTACTTCAGCTGCTAGCTCCCTACCCCCTACTATCGGTGGCAGAGTGTTCTTTTACCTTACTCTTGCATTCTTAGCCTCTTTCCATCTCTCGTGTCCTTTGAAAACTATACACAAATCACCTGAAAGCAGGTTCACATTCATTTTGTCAGATTAGATTAGATATAAATCTGTTTTACAGGCATCAACTGAGGAGCAGTTCTAACAAATTAAATTATTGCACTTAATCTCTCTTTGGTACTTGAGCACTGGGGAATAAATAATAAGTCAGTCCCTTTTGGAGGCCAGCTTATTTTTTTTCTGTTGCCCGTCTTTATTTTTTTTCTTTCCCTTCCTTCTAGACGGCTTTCAATCTAGACGGCTTTCAAATGCAAAGACTGAGGGGGTTTTGTGTTCAGCTCCTTGCTTTAGACCAGAATCCTACACAAATCTTGCAATGTGGACTTTCCCAGTCTTCATTGAATCCCTACAGTGTGGAAACAGGCCCTCTGGCCCAACAAGTCCACACCGACCCTCAAAGCATCCCACCCAGGTCCATTCCCCTATAACCCACCTAATCTACACATCTGTGAACACTGTGGGCAATTTAGCATGGCCAATCCACCTAGCCTGCGCATCTTTGGACTGTGGGAGGAAACCGGAGCACCTTGAGGAAACTCCACACAGACGGTTGCCCAAAGATGGAATCGACCTTGCGTCCCTGGTGCTGTGAGGCAGCAGTGTTAACCACTGAGCCACCGTGCTCCCTTTTGCTGATCAATTGTGTCTGTAGGGATATTTGAGATGGTGTCTCTGCCCCAATGTCCCTTCTTAGGAATTTGCCCGAAGGCCCCTCAGTCAAATTGACGAGGGTCTCTCCCAACAGTGTATTCTCAGGAGACTCTCTATTCTATGTCTGCCTGAATAAACTCTTGTGGTAATGGCTGTAAATGTTTGCTGAATATGTGAGATGGGAGCTTGAAGTTTCAATGTGATAGTGCTAGGTTAGTTGGTGGAATTTTCTGCCTCCTCCCCCACTGCATACCACCAGAACCGATTGCAAAAGATTGCAGAATTTTAGTTGCAAGTCAAACCCGCAAGGTGAATTAATTGCCTTTGGGAGTTTCCACTGATACCTTCACCTGCATGCCATTGCCGACTAAAGACGATACTGGACCTTTTGGGTGCGAAGACGCAAACAATTTGAATCACATTTTTAAAATTTACTCAGGAGCTGACCACTGAGTGCCAGTCTAACCAGAATATAAAAACCGAAAGAACTGCAGATGGTGTAAATCAGGGGGGAAAAAAAGCATAAGTTGCTAGAAAAGCTCAGCAGGTCTGGCAGCATCTGTGAAGAAAAATCAGAGTTAACGTTTCGGGTCGGGTGACCCCTTCCTCTGTTGTTTTTCCAGCAACTTCTGTTTTATTTTAAAAGCAGAATATAGTTTTGTATGTTAGTCACTTAAAACTGAGTTACTGTCAAATGGTCAATTGACATTTATTTATGGTGTCTTTTGTTTAGATAAATCTAATTTCAGCTGGTATTGATCAAACTTTGTCAGGTTACCACTCTTAAAGCTGAAGGATTTTGTTTAGGAGAGAACAATAAAGGGGAAATGCTGTCAAAAGCAGCTCAATTGTTTGTGATATTTGATGATATGCAAATTAGTTTAAGTAGAAACTTGTGGGTTGGGTGGTCAACCCTTTCCCAAAGGACAATAATTTCTGGAAACGCTAATCATGCCCAAGGTGATTAATGTCATGGTTGACAAATCTTCCGCTCCTACTCTGTGAAAATCTGATTCTGCCCTCTGCCCTTCAGCTTTTTAAATCGTGGTTCTTTTTTGAAAAGACTGTTCTTAACTGCAAGTCTGAAGTCATGAACGTCTTACGGAAGAGCGCAATAATTTCTTAGCTGATAGCAGAAAAAATTGGAAATCATTTTTAATAAATTCTGCTGAGTCAGGCCTTTTGCACAGATTATAACATCACATTGCTGTGAATGTGGTGTACTGGGTCAAGTGATGAAAGTATTCTGTAAATGGAGACCCTTTGACTCAGATGCTTCTTACTCAGCAAATTCTTAGCAGATGAAAACGTATTCATCTTCATGCCAAGTGTGAATTCCACTCTGTGTTAAATCCTTGAGTTACTGTTTGACTTTTAGCAGTGGTTTCTAGTTATTGTTGAACTGCTGATGAGAACCACAATTAAGTTGTATTACAGTTGCATTGTAAAAATGAGTTAGTTCAAGCTAAAAAAGAGACTGTTAAGTAGATTTCAATTTGGAGTTTTCCACGAATTATCTCTTTAAATCTCAGCTTTTCAGTTTTTATTCAGGAGGTATTAATTTGGAAAAAGTTGTACATTTAGATTAATATTGATAGTCTTCTGGGCCTTGTGATATGGTTCTGCATATGACAGTGATCACAATTTGTCAGGGACCACAGAGAGAAGTAAGTCATGTCAGTAGGATGCCCTTAGAATTTGGGATCTTTCAGGGGGAAAAAGGAAAGTCATTCCATTTTACATTGAACTCTTGACATTCTTGTGGCATGCTGATTGTCAGAAGGGGGGAGCAGTGAGGACAGTTGACTGTGTGTTTGATTTGATAATTATTTATTACCATTAGTCAGAAATAAAAGAAAACAATCTAATGGTGACTATTGGCAGATCACTTACAGGGTAAGAATTCTGCCATCCTTATCTGACCCAAATGTGACTCCAGACCCACAACAATGTGCTTGACTCTTAACTGCCCACTGGGCATTTGGGGGTAGGCAAGAAATACAGGTCTAGCCAAAAGAATAGGAAATGTGTTTTTATGTACCCTGCACTGAGTGAGATTATATTTAGAGAGTTTGGTGGTAACGAACCGGGAAATTTCAGCCTCATCAGTTCCAATTACCATTCAGCACTAGAAGGCAGCTTTTAAAATGAATACACGTTTGCTTTTGTTCTGTGGTCTCAACCAAATTGTGATTTCATAGGAAGGTTGTTATTTTACAGATTTGGTTCCAGAGACTACAATCCAAACAATTTTCAGAAAGTAATAAAGGGAAAAATCCATCATTTTAAACAGATACTAATGGAAGATTTTTTAAATTCCAAATTTAAAATTGTGAAATGGAAGTGCTGATAGTAGTGCAGTCAGCTGCTTGAATGTTTTGCACCGGGGAATCAAACGGCTCTCCTTTCACACACTAGATGGCGATGTTAGTTTGTGATTAGATCAAGTTGGGCAGTCATGTCTTTTCAGAATAGCTGTACAAAAGGAGTTTTTACCACAGGCACGAATAAGTGAACGGGACTGAGTTGATTTAACAAAGTACTCCTTAATCTAAACTGTTTATCTGAAAGGATAGTACCAGGAATATCATCTTAGGTACACAATTTTATTTGAAACTTTAAAAATTATTGAGGGGATTCTGTAAACCAAAGGCAAGAATATAGTTTTGTATATTTGTCATTTTTCAGTCATTTTAAAACGGAGTTACTCATAGATGGTCAGTCGGCACTGGGTTAAAATGTCTCCGAGATAGTAGGAACTGCAGATGCTGGAGAATCTGAGATGACAAGGTGTCGAGCTGGATGAACACAGCAGGCCAAGCAGCATCAGAGGAGCAGGAAGGCTGACGTTTCGGGTCTGGACCCTTCTTTAGAAGGGTCAGCTTTCCTGCTTATCTGATGTTGCTTGGCCTGCTGTGTTCATCCAGCTCGACACCTTGTCATCTCTATTTAAAATGTCTGTCTTATTTAAGGTAAATAGAGTTTCAACTGTACTGATCAAACTTTGCCTAGTTACCACTCTTAAAACTATGGTGTTTTTTTTTGTTTTCGAAAGGAAAATTAAGGAGTAATGCTGTCAAATGAAGTTCAAATTAGTTAAAATAGAAACTTAGGGGCTGGGGTGGTGAACCGTTTTCAAAATGGTGACAATTTCTGGAAATGCCAATTGTGCCCAAAGTGGAAACTCTACCCCAAGGTGATTAATGTCATGGTTGAGAATTGTCCTGCTCCTACTCTGTGAAGATCTGCTCACTGTCCCAATGTTCCACCCTTCAGCTTTTTAAACCATTTTTTTTTTGAAAAGCTGGGACCAAGTAATGGTTTATGATGTTAATTTAGGCTATAAATGACAGGAGACTGCTGACTTTAAAAAGGAAACATCAGTTGCTGCCCTCCTAGACAAATGTGTAAGAATAGTCAGATGCCAGTTGTGGCTTAATTTGTAACACTCAAGTCTCTGAGTCTAAAGGTTGTGGGACTACTCTCCATTTCCAGCGACTTGAGTACAATATATAAACTCTAAGACTCCCCAGTGCAGTACTGAGGAAGCACTGCATTGTTGGAGATGTCTTGTTGCAGAAAAGATATTAAATCGAGGCAGTATCTGCCCTCTCGGGTTGATATTAAAAAAAAATTGCATTACTTTTTGAAAAGGAGCAGGCAAGTTACCTCCTATGCCCTCTATTAACTTTATAACACCAGTCTACCTTGCTGTTCATTCCATTGCAATTGTTTAGGGGATTTCTGTGTGCAAATTGGCTGCTGCTGTTTGTAAATTATAACAGTGACTACACATGGGAAATATTTCATCGCTTTGGGACCTGCATTCATGAGAAGCCCAAAGCACGAGTAATTTATGCTCACTTGTTGGAATGCCAGACGTCTTCATTGACACTGTGTAAGAGTCTTTGTTTTCTCAAGCAACAATGTGGTGTTTATCTAATTCTAGTCAGTGTGGGTTTCATTCTATTCAGTGAATTTTAATTGTGTGCATGATGACTATGTAAAGAAGAACTTACCTGTCGAATTGACTTGAGGCATTTTCCCACCAGTTCATGCAACAACTAGGATTGCTGCCCACCTGGCAATTTGGTGACGTTTTTGGAATGGATCCTGAACTCCTGAGTTTGGTGCCACGACCCGTTTGCTCGATCCTTTTACTCTTCCCAGTTACAGAAAAGGTACTTGTTTTCTTTCATAATGTCTGGTAACCACTTGAACCAAAGCGTGCTGCAAATATGGGACTCTCAAGATAAGGCACGTCACATTAAATATTCCTTCCAAAGTGCAGGCCTGCATTTTTCTCCATGTGTTCTTTTAAGAACTGTTTGTGTTTTGGCATAATTTTATATACGAAATAATCATTCGAGGGAAGGCTCCCACAAAATAGTACTTGTGAATATTAAACTGATGTTTGACAGTTTCCAGAGCTAAGGATTGACCTCAGTTGAATGTAGTTTTATTTTCCTTTCCTTCTCCTCTTACCCGTTTTCTCGTCATTGTGGGGACAGATTTTATGATTTGGTTTTCTTGGTGGTAGTTATGGAGTGGAAAATGATGAGAGCAGTGGTTGTCGAACAGAGATCCGTGGAGACTTTCCACTGGGCCCCGGACAAGGTTCGAGAAGTGTGGAATGTGGCTGTTTTGCGTATAATTGCAGAGTGGGCTGGCCGTTCCCTTTATTCACAGAAGGTGAGAATGACACATAGATCGTATAACAGACCCTCCATCTCCATGACTGGTAGTGGGAACCAGGTAATTTCAACGTTGTTTAAGGATGTGAGTTATTTCAATGTAATCTCGATGCACTACATATTTAAATTCTAAAGAAGAACGCAAACAATAAGTTTGTCCCGTTTGCCTCTGAAATGTAGCACTAGCATATTATGAGTATTTAATAGTGTAATGTATCTCTATGAATGCTGATGCATTTGATAAGGATTCCTTGAAAGTTAAAGAGCTGCTAATCTGCAGTAGGATCTGAGAATTGCTCGCCCCTTCTCATTTTGTATAGCCTTGTTTACGTTCATTGAAGACAAGCTTGGATTGAATTGGAGCATCCTTGAGTCTAGCATCTACTGAACCTGTTTTTTTTTTCAATTCCTCAGTTGCTGAATAAATGCAGCTATCTCATTTCGTGCGGCATGCTTTGAGCGTATTCTGAAATTAGAGAAACCGCAGAAACGATACAGTTCAGTCCATATTACCCGTGGTGACCCAAAGGCACCTAGATGTCCTTTCTAATCTCATCTTCCTGCACATGGCCCATTAGCCCTGCAGCTTGCAGTACTTAAGGTGCACATCCAGGTGCTTTTTTGAAGGAGTTTAAGGTCTCTGCCTCCACCACGAACTCGAGCAGCGCATTCCAGACACCCACCATCCTCTGCATTTAAAGAAAAGTTTTTTTCCTTGCGTTCCCTGTAAACCTTGTGCTACTTAACTTGAATCTATGACCCCAGGTTTTTGAACTCTCTGCCAAGGGAGACATGTCTCTCCTGCCTACTCTATCTCAACTCCTCCCAATTTTATATACCTCAATCATGTCACCCTTCAGCCTTCTCTGTTCCAAGGAAAACAAACTCAACCTCTCCAATCTTTCCTTGTAGCTACAGTTCTCCAGCCCTCGCAATATTCTAGTAAATTTTCTCTGCAATCTTTGCAAAGCAATTATGTTTTTCCAGTAATGTGCTGACAAGAACTGCACACATTACTCCATTTGTGGCCTCACCACTGTCTTATACAGTTCTATCTCTACTTCTGTATTCTATACCTGTGCCAATGAAGGAGAACATTCCATATGCTGCTTTTACAATCTTATTTATCTGTATTGCTACCTTTTCGCACTTGCACACTAAATCCAAATTGTTAACATATAAAACAAACAGCACAGGTCCGTACACTGAGCCTCACAAAACACCACTTGAAACAGCTTTCCATTCGCAAGGGCAGCCATTGACCATTACCCTTTGTTTTCTGTTATTAAGCCAACTTTGGATCCAATTCGATGTGTTACCCTGTATCCCGTGGGCTTTTACTTTATTGACCAGTCTACCATGTGGGACCTTGTCAAATGCCTCACTAAAATCCATGCAGACAACATCTACTGCACTACTCTCATTGATCCTTCCTCAAAGAAATTAATCAAATCTGTAAGGCATGACCTTCCCTTAACAAAGCCATGCTGACTATCCCTGGCTAGTCCATGCTTTTCTAAGTGACAATTTATCTGATCTCTCAGGATTGATTCTAACAGTTTGCCCATCACCGAAGTAAGACTAACTAGCTTATAATTGTTTGGTTTTTCTTTCATATCCTTTTGAACAACAGAACCACATTTGCATTACTCCAGTCCTCCAGCACCTCATGTGTCTAGTGATGAGTCTCCAGAATGTCAGTTGTTTCCTCCCTGACCGCCTTCAACATCCCAGGGAACAATCCATCTGGCCCTGGCGACTCATCCACTTTTAAGGATTCTAACTCCTTTTAACACTTTCTCTCTCGTTTATGATTATTTGTCTAAAATTTCGCACTGTTCCTCTTGGTTTACTGAATCCACATCATCCCTTTCCTTTGAGAATTTGGAGATGAAAAATTCATCTAAAGTTCTTCCCAAATCCTCTGAAATTTCACACAAGTTCCTTTTTTCATCTCTGATGGGTCCCAATTTTTCTTTAATCCTATTGCTCTACATATACCGGTTTCACATCCTTGAGTTTTGCTTTATCTTGCTTGCTAATATTTTTTTCATGCCCTCTCTTGTATTTCCTTATTTTTTTTTGTTTTCATCCCTGTACTTTCTATACTCCTCTGGGCTATTTGCTGTGTTGAGTTTTTTGTGACTGTCATAAGCTTTCTCTTTCTGTTTAATCTTCCCTATATTTTCCCAGACACCATGGGGTTCTAGATTTGGCAATACCATTCTTATTTTTGGAGGGACATGTTTGGCCACGTGCCCCAACGATCTCATGTTTTAGTGCCTACCACTGATTTATCCTTTAGCAGCCCTGGCCAATCCACCTCAGCCAAGTCACATCTGGTCTTGTAAAATCTCTTGCCCTCTCTCTCTCTTGCACTTTCACATTCTCTCTCTCTCTCTCTCTCTCTCTCTCTCTCTCTCCACCCACCCACCCAATTTTAAAAACTTTTACTCCTGATTTCTCTCTGTCCTTTCCATAACAATAGTAAATCCATCTGAATTGTGGTCACTATCCCTGACATGGTAGTCCAATGTCACTTCACCCACTTGCCCATCTTCATTTTCTAAAACTAAATCCAAAATCTGGGCTTGTCACATATTGTTCAAAAAAATTTTCCAGGCAACGGTAAATGAATTTTTTTTTCCCTCACTGCCCCTTACATTGTTTGAAATCCTGTTCATATTGGATAGTTAAAGTCTCCTCTTGTTATTGCCCACTCTTTCCTACAGGCAGAAAGTTGTCTACATATCTCCTTCTCACTATTTGGAGGTCTGTAATATACTCCTAGTAATGTGGCTGCCCCATTTTTATTCCTATGCTCAACTCAAAGCTTCATTTGTTAACCCATTTAGTATGTCATCCCTTCTCACAACTGGAGTTGATTGAAGTGCTGCACATATGGTCTGGAAGGCCTTGACTTCACCCATTCTGCTGAGCATTTTGTGAAGCAATATTATTAATTGGATTGACTGTGGATAGCAGTCTTTGTACTTTGACCTGAGAGTTTGCTGCTGCTGAATGTTTACGTTGGAGTCTTGCAATCAGCTTTCGGGAGCAGGAAAAGGGTCTGCTCCTGCCTTGGTGCCTTTATAGCAAAGACATGTTCAGGTTGACACATGAAGAACACTCATTGCAGGGAGGTGCTGAACAACTAACATCATTCTTCAGACCGTACCTTAAAGTCTCACCACATTCAGAACAGAATGGGGTCAAAAGAGGAAGGAAAGAAATAAGACCCTGTGGATAAACACAAGCCATTGTGTTGCTTTGTATGCAGCCAAGTGTGCTTTATAGTTAAAGGCCCTGAAAAAAAACACTATTGTTATAGAGGTTCAAAGCATTTTTATTCCTAATTCAGATATCATGTCATGCCAGTAATTGATCGTTTCAGATAAAAGGAATGTTCACTTCAAGATGCTTTTTGGCCAAGGTCACTCTATTAAACTGTCTTCTGCTGTCGAGTGTTTGACAGAAATTACTCTGTGTGATGCTCTGCACGTTCTTCCTTTCTCCTCTGAGACCTGTGATTTGAATCCATTACAGACCCCATCTCCCAGTTCTGTGGAATGGAGAGGTCTTGACTTGGTTCGTAGTCGGTATAGGCACAAAGTTTCCTCCCTAAACGGTCTATAAATTTTACATCTCGCCTATGTCAAAATATGGCGCTGGTGAAAGCACGTTATCTAATAGCGTCAGGGATATTCTTATTGTGTTATGGTTCAAGTTTGAACCCTGAATTTCATGGTGAATCTCTTTAACATCACCCAAAGGCAAGACATCCTTCTTTAGATGACTCTAAAACTGTAGTCAGTATTTCAGGTGAGGTCTCACCAAGGCTCTATACAGCTGCAGCAAGACATCTTTACACCAGAAGTAGTAGAGATAGTAGGAACTGCAGATGCTGGAGAATCCGAGACAACA
>NC_063337.1:82930188-82941548 GCF_021869965.1 Rhincodon typus
GGAATCAAACCTGAGTCCCTGGCGCTGTGAGGCAGCAGTGCTAACCAGTGAGCCACTGTGCTGCTAACTGAACTTACATGTTAACCTTAAGAGAATCATGAAGTAGGACTCCCAACTCCTTCAGTGATTCACATTTCCAAAGCCTTTCCTCATTTAGATAATGGTCCACTTCTCTGTTCTTCCTACCAAAATGCATAACCTCACACTTTCCCCTCATTGTATTCCAACTGCACGTCACTGACTGGCCATATCAACCTGGGATTCTTTTTATGGCTTCAATTCTGCAAGACCAACCTGTTCCATCAGCTTGGAAACGGTTCTGTTGCCAACCACAGCTCGATCACACCTCTGTCTGGTGTAGTGATCTGGGCAGGTTGGATTCTACCTGTTCAGGGTGTGGGGGTGGGCGGTGGTTAGGTCGGATTTTGCTGAGGATCCTGGTATTGGGTACTAATCAAAGCATGGCCTGGTCAGGTCAAATTCTGGTTGATGGTGGGGTGAGGTGACTCTGAATTAGTTAAATGGCTTGGGGTGTGTCGTGATTTTAATAGTATCTACCAGATGGAATATGGGCTTCTGCTCGCGGACTTGCAATCCAAAACGGTAGTTGCTTAACTCTGATTCGAAGTAACTGCAGTAGATTTAAATGACTGACTTGCCTTTTCTTAGAAAATTTTGTGATGAATGTGGTTAAATTGTACCCTGAACCTTTCTCTTGCTGTCTTTGTGGTATAATTAGTGCCATTATAATGGTTTAAATGTTATGGTGCTCAAATCAGGCATATGCACGTGCAGGATGCATAAAGGAATTGAATGGGAATGATTGATCACAGACTACCATGCTTATTTTCCATAACTAAACAATGACTTGTATTTATACAGCACTTTCAATGTAACAAGTTGTTACAAGGCATTTCACAGAAGCATTATAAATCAAAGTATGATATTGAGCTGCACAAATAGATATTCGGGCAGATAAATTGAAAGCTTGATCAATAGATAGGGTTTAAAGTGATCTTAACGTAGGAAACGGAGCTACAGATGTGTAGGGAGGGACTTTCAGAGCTCAGGGGCTGTACGATTGAAGGCACAGTCACCAATGGTGGAGTGATTATGATTGGAAATACTCAAGAGGCTAGATTTAGAGGGGTGCAGATATTGCAGTAGATTGTGGGGCTGGAGAAAATTAGGGAGTGGGGGGGGTGGGGGAGACTTGGAACAAGGATGAGAATTTTAAAAATCAGGTAGTTGTACGATTGCGTGCCAAATGTAGATCAGTGAGCACCAGGGTTCTAAAAGAAGTCAACTTGCTGTAAATTAATACATGGGCACAGTTTTGAATGTAGGCAACTCCTCCAGAAACCCTGAAAGATAAGGACTCCGCCAAGAATATTACCAAATAACTGGTAGCTGCCTTTGACCAGGCATATTTAACAGAGCAATCTGTCACAGAACATTACTGAAATTAACCCTCATTTGAAGATTTGATTAATCAATGTTTTCTCTTCAGTAGAAGCTGACAAAACACCTACTAACCCCAGTAATGTGATAGCCCGGATGCCAACAGGATATATATTATCTCTATGCCAATCTACCTTTCCTTCAAAGCTGCCAGATGTTTTCCTTCGGCCTTTCCCTATCTTGTTCATAGGGAGAGGACACAGTGGCCCTCAGCTATGTCATTCGTAAAAAAATGTCACTTTCCAGACATATACCAAGCTCAAGCTCATGGTCACCCCTCGATTCCTCCACCACGCTCAAATTGTCAGATGCTCAAATGATGTCCATTACTAGGCAGGCAGAAACTCTCACACCTCATATTGGAGCCACGCACAAAACAGTCTTCAGTCTGGGTACAAACTATGTCTGCAGATGACCATCAAAGGCTGCATCAGACAGTTCACAATCTTGCTGTCATATTTGACTGAGATGAGCTCTCAATCCCACACATCTAAGTGATAGAGGGCTGTTAATTCATGCTGCGATTAACTCGAGGCTGGATTACTCCAATGCACTTCAGGACAACTGCCCACAGTCTATCCTCCGTGATTTTGAAGTTATCCAAATCTTCACTGCTTGTTCTTGCAGCAAGTCTCATTCCCATCCCACCCTGCTCTAGGTCAAGCCGCATCTTGTTTTTAAAATTTTCATCCCATTTTCAAATTCTTTGAAGACCTCAGTCCTCCCTATCTCTGTTACTCTGTCACATCACTCCTTCCAAGATATTTGCACTGCTCCAATTCTGGCCTTCAGCATTCTTGATTTTAATTAGTCCATCTTTGGTCCTGTGCCTAAGCTCTAGACATTTTATAAAATGTCTCTGTCCCTCTCTCGTCCTTTAAAACAATACTTAAAGCCCAATTCTTTGACCAAATGTTTGGTCATCTGCTAGAATATCTCCATACATTCATGTGGTGGCATGGTGGCTAAGTGGTTAGCACCATTGCCTCACAGCGCCAGGGACCTGGGTTCGATTCCACCCTCGGGTCACTGTCTGTGTGGAGTTTGCACATTCTCCCCGTGTCTGCGTGGGTTTCCTCCGGGTGCTCCGGTTTCCTCCCACAGTCCAAAGATGTGCAGGCTAGGTGGATTGGCCGTGCTAAATTGCCCGTACTGTTCAGGGATGTGTGGGTTATAGGGGGATGGGGATGGGTCTGGGTGGGACCCTCCGAGGGTCAGTGTGGACTTGTTGGGCCGAAGGGCCTGTTTCCACACTGTAGGGATTCTATGATTCTATGAACTTTGGGATTACAGAGTAATTCTGTTCATTTGTAAGTTGTTGGAACGTTTGTCTCAACTCAAAAATAATCTATGACACCCCTTTCTTCACTGCATTTCCCAAGTATTACCACAGATGTAAATGTAATCCATTTCAATTATTAAGAAATCCTGTATTTTATCAAGCGTAAACTCTTCAGGCTGGTAATTGAGGGCCGGAGGGGGATTTTATATAGAGGGCCAATCAAAAATAAGTCACAACATTTGTTTACGAATGATTTGAGAGATTTGGCTCCATCTTTAATATCACATGACAAATACATTCATGTCCAGTCTTGGTAATGTAATTTAGTTTTCTGTTAGTTGTCAGTTGAAAGGCTTTGGTACAACCCTTCTGAATGTATTTAAACAACATAGCACTTGGCATCGAACCAATGCCATGGCAAATTACACTAGGAATTTGAACATAACTGAGTAGTTTGTACTTTCTCAAGACATTTTGAGCAACAACTCAAGATGTTACAGATCCAGTACAGAACAATCATCAAGTTATTTTCTAGTTATCTATCAAATGTGTGTGATTTCACCCGCAAGCTGCAATGCTCAGTAATCAAAATTCAACATGCAATAGAGACGGTTAACAGGGATTGCCAGGCTGTTAATCGCCTCAGTTTGGTTCACGGAAGTTGCAGTGGTTTTAAAATTGTTCCAAAAAGGTTAAATATAAGGCTGTTGTGGGGCAACAGGACTGTCTGTGCCTCTAAACTAAGAGGCTCAGATTTAAGCCCCACCTGCTCCAGGGGTGTGCAATAACATCTCTGAATAGGTTGATTAGAAAATATCTAAAAAGGTTAAATAAAGCTATGATCAAAGTAAAATACTGCAGATGCTGTGCGTCTGAAACAAAGAATCCACTAGGAGCATTCAGGCAGCATTTGTCATGAAGCAAAAAGTGACACCAAGTTTGTGCAGGTGACCTGCTCAAAGAGGTTTACTGAGTATCTTGCAGCAGTATTTGTGAGGTACAGGATCAGGGGTGAAGCAAGGATACTTCAGAGTTGAGGCTTTAGGTAACTCATGGTGTGGCCATAAATGACGGTGTGATTAAAATCAAAAAGCGAGAAATCAGAAGAATGCTGAGTTCTCAGAGTTGTGGGGCTGGAACAAATTAGAGAAATAGTCAGGGAACTGAACATGAAGGCATCTGGAAATCAGATGGGAATTCAAAAAAAATTCAAGACATTTGAATGTCTTGAAGCCAGAGTAGCTCAATATGCAGAGGGGCAATGGGTGAATGGTATTTGGCGAGAGTTAGAACACTGTGAATGGCCTGAAGTTTAGAGTTAGAATGAGGGAAGACAGCCAGGAGCCCACTTGATTGTTACAGAGCTTGTCCAAAACTCTTGGTTCTTAAAAATCTCTTTCACCCATCACCCGCACCCAGTGATCTACGCCGGCTCTTGGCGACCGATTATCACTTTTAAAAAAAATTCTTCACCTTTGTGGTCAAATCACTCAATGGCCTCATTCCCTCCTAATCTACATAACCTCCAACATTCCCCACAAAAAAAAAATTCCACACTCCAACATTGGCCTCTTGCGCATCCCTGACTTCCATCACTTTACCACAGGCAGCAGTGCATTTAGCTGCATGGGCCCCCATTCTCAGAGATTCCTCCACCCCCACTCAACTAATCCTTTCCAACATTCTGCCTCTCTCTCCATTTTTAAGCTTCAACTTAAAGCTCCTCTCTTTGGCCAAGCTTCTGGTTAGTTGACCTAATATCACTCAAGAAAGCTTGTGGCAAATTTTGTCTGAGAACACTTTTGTGAAGGATTTTGGGAAGTTTAACTACATTTATTTAGCACTTATGATTCAAGCTTTGTTTTAACGAATGGACAAGAATTGATAGTAAAATACATACTACATTTCAGTGTAGCATTTCTAATAACTGAATAAAATACTTGCAATTATATAGCATCTTTCACAACAATCAGACCTTCCAAAGTACTTTACTACCAATGAAGTAAATCTGAAGTGTAGTCATTATTGCAATGTAGGATACAAGGCAACCAACTTGCTCACAGTAAACTCCCACCAACAGCAATGTGATAATAACCAAAGAATGGTCTGCTGTTGTATAAGGAATATATATTGGTCAGGCCAATGAGAAAGCTCTCCTGGCTCATCTTCAAAAATAGCGTCACAGGATCTTTTACATTCACCCGAGAGGATAGACAGACGTTGATTTAATGTCTCTTTCGAAATGATGGCAGCCTCAGAAGTGCAGCATCTTCTCGCAACTACATTGGAATGTTGACCCCTAGATTTGTGCACTCAGGTCCTGAAATGGGACTTGAACCCATAACATTATGACTCTGAGTTGGTGGCACACTCACCTCTACCACAGTTACCACCTAAATTGCAAGATATAGTGGGAAGGTGAAAATATTGCAGGTGCATATCTCAGTGGCTAAAGAATGTACTCATTGTCCATTGCAGTGATATTTCAGATTATATAAAACTGAAATCTTGGGTCAAATTGAGAGGTGACTTGCACCTGGAAGCAGCAATGTGCAATTAATGTGATAATAATATTGCAACAAAACTCAAATAATGTTGAATCTAATCAGTAAGATTCCTCTTCACACATGGCAGAGGCAATAGAGATACTATTCCCAATTTGTGAAAGGGTCTGAATCAGAGGACACGGATTCATGTTGATTGGCAAAATGGACCAACACTTCGTTAACGCATCAAGTCATTAGGATCTGGAATGCATTCCCTGAGAGTATAGCAAAAGCAGATTCGTTTCTGGCTGGCTAAAGGGAGAATTGGATAAGCACCTGAAAAGAAAGAAGTAATCCAGGGCCATGAGGTAAAGATTCACCGAATCACTCCACTGTTGTAGTGCAGAAGGAGGCTACTGAGCCCAGTGCCTGCACCACTCCTATTGTCTCGTGCCCATCTCCTGCCTTTCCCCATATCTCTGCACATCATTTCTATCCAAACTATCATCCAATGCCCTCTTGAAGCTGTCAATTGAACCTGCCTCCACCACATTTCAAGGCAATGCATTCGAGACCCTAACTACTCACTGTGTGAAAAAACGTTCTTTCAACACCTTTACTTTGCTTGCACTTGACTTGAAATCTATGCCGTCTCGTTCTTTTTTCTTTTGCAAGTGGGAACATCTTCTTCCATCTACTCTGCCTAGCCCACTCATGATTTTGAAAACATCTATCAAATCTCCTCTCAGCCTTCTTCTCTCCAAGGAGAATAGTCCCAAATATCTATCCTCATAACTGAAGTTTCTTACGTCTGGAGCCATTTTTATAAATGGCTTCTTCAATCTCTCCAATGCATTTGCACCTTTCCTATAACGTGCACCCAAAACTGTACCCAGTTTGCCAGCTGAGGTCCAACAAGTGGCTTGTACAAGCTTAATATCACTGACCTGCTCTTGTACTTTTGTGCCCAATTAAAGTATACAGCATTCACAGCTTTATTAACCGCTCTTCATCTGTCCTGCAGCCACCAATGATTTGTGCACATATACACAGAGGTCCCTCTGCTCCTGCATCACTTTTTGAATTGTCCCCCAACTGTATTTTCTCTTCCAAATGTTCTTCCTACCAAAATACAGTACTTTCCACTTCTGTGGAATTGAACCTCACTTGCCACTTATCCACCCACTCCACCCAACTTGTCAATGTGCTTTTGGAGTTCCACATCACGGTTTATAATTCTGCTAAGTTTAGTGTTGTCTGCTAACCAATCTGTGAGTCTATGTGCCTTGTCCAGACTTTCTGAATTAACAATGACCTTGCCTGGAATAAAATGCAAGTAGGTTGATAATCCTATCCCAAAACAATCACTAGGGTGCGTGGTAGCAGAACGGTTATGGTAAGAGTGTGATAATACAGTGAGGGTGGGTATGCAAAATTTTACAAGTTTCAGATTTTAAAAAGATTTGAACCAGTTTTATCATCGTACCTAGCTAAGACTCTGAATTTCATACTTCACCAAGTTAGGTTATTAGATGTAGATACAGAGATAATCAGGAATGATTAACAGGTTTTTTTTTGGTGTCTCCACCTTCACAACACTCCGAGATAAGTGTGCTCCTGTAATTCTGACCTCCTGTGAACCTCGATTTTAATAGCTCCATCACAATTAAGGCCACGCCTTTCAAGTGCTAAGGTGCTTACTCTGGTAACCTTTTCTCACACCTCTCCATGTCACTACCTCACATTTCTCTAAGATATTTGTTGATATCTACCTTTGACCTGGACTTTGGTCATCCGACTTAACAGCTCCTTTAAAAACCAAAAGAAGTCTTCTGAGGAAGGGTCACCGGACCCGAAACGTTAACTGTTTTCTCCTCCACAGATGCTGCCGGATCTGCTGAGTTTGTCCAGCAACTTTGTCTTTGTTAACAGCTCCTTTTGTGGTTTAGTTCATTCTTTAATAATGCTCCTGTGACAGTACCTTGCAACATTTCGTCACATTAAAAGGTGCTGTACAGATGCAAATTGTGGTAGGTGGAAGTCAGGAAAGGAGACACAAGGTTACAATGAAAAGAAAATGAATGATAAACTTGCCAAGACGTTGTTCACATCACACGTCCATTTATTACCTGTTTAGTTAAGTATAGATTGCATGAAATGGTGGGATTGAAAATGTGAGGCTCCTTAAAATATGCAGACATTTAATAAAATGCACAGAATTTAAAACAATCTTGGCAAGTTCTGGATGTGTCAAAGTGCCATCTTTTCATGTGAATGTAAGGGGTGTAGAACCAGACACACCTAAAACAGATATGCTAGTACAAGGCCCAGGCACATCAACAAGACTTAAAATGTTCAACTGCATAAATTAGAGACCTCCTAAACCTGTAATTTTCCCACACCTTTATAAACATCTGTGAAGTGAACTGAAGGTTTGGAAAACATTCTGCACACGACGCAACAAAATACAGGTAAAAAATTACACAGTGGTGACTCAAACCTGCAATTTTAAACTGAAGACAAAGCATCACATCCATGACTAAACAGCATTGTGTTCAAAGAAACAGGAGTGAAACACATTCATGCAAAGAGATGCTTTAACAGGATTTCTTTTTTTAAAAAAGAAAAAAGCTGCATTCCCCCCTCATTTATAATTAAATTGTATATCATACCAAAAAGCTATTTTAAACTCCATTTAACTTGATTATTAAAATAAATATCAGAACAGTAGTGAGTTTAATTCAGGACACTTGGTTACTTAATCAGTCAGTCAAAGCCTAAAGAGGTGAAAATATACATTACTATGAAAAACAGCAGTTTCACAGGGATTGAGATCAAGGGATTCAAACATCTTGGTTTTATAAACCAGCCTTAACAATATTAAATCAAAAATAAAAAATACCAAAGAAATCAATGGATGAAAAGCTAGCGGAGTTCAGAAATATCAAGGTGTATTCATAGGATGACAGTGTCAAACTGGCACATCACTCAACTATACTTCAGGTCAGGAAATCTGCCACCATATCTGGTGTGGCATCTACAACTTCAGTCCCATACTAATGTGATTGACTAATAACTACCTCTAGTGGTGATCCATGGTAAACCAGCTCATTGCATCACACCACGAGAAGGATTAAGAATAACACAGATAGTTCACATAGTTGTGACCTCAACAACTTTCTGGAACTCTGTGAAGTCACTGCAAACACAGTCAACATTGTAAAATTCTCCTTGTTAACTTCAGGGGATCAGCGTCTAAGTTAGGGGGGCTGTCGAGCGCATCTGCACAGTCATATGTACATGTACCACGAGCAGAACATTGGCTCAATGGTTATCACCGCTACTTCTCAGCACCAGGGACCCAGGTTCGATTCCACCCTCGGGCGACTGTCTGTGTGGAGTCTGCACATTCTCCCCGCGTCTGCGTGGATTTCCTCCAGGTGCTCCAATTTCCTCTCGCAGTCCAAAGACGTGCAGGTTAGGTGGACTGGCCATGCTAAATTGCCCCATAATGTCCATGGATGTGCAGGCTAGGAGGATTAGCCATAGGAAATGTAGGATTTTAGGGACAGGGGTCTGGGTCTGCATGGGATGCTCTTCGGAGGGTTGGTGTGGACTTTATGGTCCCAATGTTCTGCTTGCTCACTGTAGGGATTCTATAGTTTTCTCTATTCTAATTATACCCATTGCCCCAGACCATTCAAACATTGCTCCTGAATTTGTCCTGTTCCGCTAGCCCAACCACAGGTGGCAGCAGAGTGCGATACTGTCTGAAGGGAGCAGTCTTGAGTGCCATCGGTACAAAGAGTCCGTGAGGTCTTCCAACTCCAGGTTAACAAGCGGCAAGGAAACCTGTTGATTATCATCATCTACTTCCGTTCAGCACCCCGTACTCCACATCAAACATCACTATCTCATTCACCGTGTGTGAGCTTTGCTGACAATATTGGCCTTTGTCTATTTGTAACAATCCTAGAGAAGGTAGTGATGAGCAGGCTATAGGAGTAGGGACATCTACATGGGCTCACAGTGGAAAGCAGGAAAGGCAAAACTGAAGAGCTATCACCAACAGTGACTGGGTAACATCACAGTGAAAAAAGGTTCAGTCCAAATTCCGTTTCTAGCTTTCAAAACCATTCTGGAATATTGTGACATAATTATTTACATTACCTTAGGAATGCACAAACATGGAAATGCGAAACTAAGATAAATTTGTACTGGGAAATTGGTGTTTGATCGCACGACACATGGTCATAGCACATCACCACAGCCCACCAAGGATTATATTGGAATTGAATCGGTAACTTTACATCTGCTGCTTATTATTAAATGATATAGCACTTCTTCAATAATTAAAAGCTGCATATGAAGACAGTAGGAAATGTGAATCTGAATTCAAGTTGCCCAATTGAAAACCCTCATAGTTAACCTTTTTGGAAGGGACTGGTTTCTAACTTGGGGCCTCATCCTTTAGAGTTAGCATCAGACATTAATGTCGAGCGGAGGTGTCTCCACTTTCCAGTGATGCTGTCTGGGAAATCCCTCAGGATTACTTTCATTTTGCTGCGGCAGCAACATCTCCAGCTAAGTATTCCTGCCAGAAATGGATAGCCTTGAGGAATTTTCTCGATGATCTGTGTGGTCAGGCTTGAGATCTCACATTGCAAGTACCCAACCCTGCCTCACTTTCTGGGCAGAATCTTCTGGTCCCAGAGGCCTGCAGGCCTTGAGGTGGAACAGCAACTTAATGGCATGGGGTGATAGCACTGTGATGAGTGAATGGATCTTGGCTAACAAGAAAATTAAAACTGCATTAGATCAAAGCAAGAGGCTTATAAGAATGCCAGAAAAATTGGTCAGCCCAAGGATAGGGAGCAATTTAGAATCCAGCAATAGATGACCAAGAAATGAATAAACAAAGGGAAAAGATAATACAAGTGCAAGCTAGCAAGAAACATAAAGACAGACCGTAAAACCTTCTTCAGGCATGTAAAAAGGATAATAAAATTAACGAGGCAAAAATGTGTCCATTACAGACAGAGGTGGGAAGAATTTAAGAGAGAACAGGAAAAGACATGGATGAAGATACACAAAATATTGCAGAAATATAGGGATTCAAAGGGCTTGTGAAAGTGAGGAACTGAGAGAAATACATTCTAATAAAGAAGTAGTATTCAAAAAATTAACTGGATTAAAGGTCGATAAATCTCAGGGCTAGTTGAATTACAGACAAGAAGTGTTGAAGGAGGTGGCTGTGCTGGATGTAATGGATGAGTCAGTGTTTATGTTTAAAAATTCTATGGATTCTGGGATGGCTCCTGCAAAATAGAAAGTAGCAAATGTAACTCCAATATTTAAGAAGGTAATGAAAGAGAAAATGGAGAACTAACAACTTGTTTGCTTGATGTCAGCACTAGGGAAATATTCAAATCTATTATAAAGGATGCTACTTGAGGATGTTGCTTGTAACATGGACAATGATGATTCAGTGGATGTAGGGCATGTGCCTTCTCAACAGGCTTTTGATAGAAAGGTCTCACACAGGCAGTTAGTAAACAAAATTAGAGCCAGATCTGGGGGGTAATATTCATCTTTAGATTGAGAACTGGTTAATAGCTTAACAAAAAAGTGGGAATGAGCATCTCATGACCAGGACGATAGATTGTTGTCAGTGAGGCATTGCAAGGATCAGTAGTGAAGCCACAGTTGTTCCCAACCTGTGTCAATAATTTGGATGTTGCGACCAAATGTAATATTTCCAAATTTTCTGATGACACAAACTAGATGAGAATACAACTTGGATGGAGGTTGCAAGGTGGCTTCAAGTAGAGTTAGACAGGCTAAGTAAAATGGACAAGTCAATGGCAGATGGAATATAATATGAATAAGTGCAGAGTTACTCACTGTGGCAGAAAACCACCACAAAAACACACTATTTCTTAAATGCTGAGAAGTTAGGGAGTATCAATGTCCAAATGACTTGTGTGTTCTTGTTGAAGAGTCATCAAAAGTTAGATGCAGGTGCAGCAAGCAATTAGAAAAGCCAACAGTATGTTCACCTTCATCAGAAGGAAATGCAAGTTCTGGTGTAAAGATGGTGCAGGGCTGGATGAACACAGCAGGCCAAGCAG
>NC_063337.1:82942048-82952174 GCF_021869965.1 Rhincodon typus
TTGGATCTGTTTCCAAGCAGAAGGGTCTCCATCCCTCTTTCCAAAAGATTCTGTTTCACTTGAAGTTAACAGAGATATTTAGAACATTTCCATCTTGTATAGTCCAGCAATAGTAACTACAGTGAATCAAACATTAGGTCCTAATGTTGCTGTGAAAATGGGTCCAATATCAGACTCTAAAATTAGTAATGTTTGAATCAGCAAAGTTGGTTATCAACTCATTTGTTTTAGCAAACCGCATCAAGTGGTGACAACTATGGCTCAGTCTGCAGTACATTATCTCTGTGTCAGAAGGCTCTGGGTTCAAATCCCACTGTGGGAGTTAAGAGCATAGAATTCAAAGCTGACCCTTCAGTGCAATACTTAGGGAGTGCTGCACTGTCAAAGCTATCATCCATTTAGATGGAACTTAAAAAACTATAGCATTAAAAAAAAGCCAATTGACCCAATTTTTATCTTCAATCAGTACCACAAAAACAAATTATCTGGTTGTTATCACCTTGCTCTCTATAAACTAACTGCTATATTTCTATCTATAAACTAACTGCTATATTTCTATATATAAACTAACTGCTACATTTCTCACAACAGTCACTACACTTTGTTGGCTGTAAAGCAATTTGTGACATCCATCAGTTCTGAAAGGTACCAAATAAATGCTAGTTTTTTTTTACTATTTCTGTAGATATTTCTGAGTGAAAACCAACTAATTTTGTATTTGTATTGATATTAAAGTTTAACAATACATTATTTGATAATGATACCAACATTACTAAGATATAATTTTCTTCAGCCACTGGAGTTATATTAGTGAAAAGGGTGAGGGGAAGGTTGGATGAAGCTGCAAAGTCAGGAGAAACCTGGAAATTCCATGTCTCTGCTTGAAGATTCACAAAGAAGAATTCTTGCTGAAGCTAAGTTCTAGCAACCTAGAGAAAGTTCCTGATATCGGAGCAATAAGACTATAAGACATTGGTCAGAAATCACACGACACCAGGTTATAGTCCAAAAGGGACAAAAACAGAAGTTGCTGGAAAATCTCAGCAGGTCTGGCAGCATTTGCGAAGAAAAAATCTGAGCTAACGTTTCGGGTCCGGTGATCCTTCCTCAGAACCCAGATCTGCAACTTCTGTTTTTATTCCTGATTTACAGCATCCACAGTTCTTTTGGTTTTTTTTTGTCCAACAGGTTTAGTTAAAAACACAAGCTTTCAGAGCCCTACTTCTTCAATAATCGCCAAACAGGGATGTTCTCTCCCAGTGGGCAAGGGCATTTGGCCTCAGATCTTTGGGTAAATGAGCTCCAAGGTAGGCTTCAGGATACATCACAACGCAGAGTCGCCAAGCAGAGGCTAACAGCCAAGTGCGGTATCCATGAGGACGGCCTCAACCGGGATCCTGGGTTCATGTCGCACTACACGTGACCCCACTACACTATACACTCTCACACATACACTCACACACACATACATACACACACACTCACACACAGACACACACGCACACGTGCACACACAAATAAACATACACACACTCTCTCGCACAGATCCTCTCTCATACACACATTGTGTCTATCTCACACGTATACACACACACACACACACACATACACACACACTCTCTCTCCTCCTCTCACACACACACATACACACAAACACACACACACTCTTTCTTTCTCTCTCCCTCAGACACACACACGCACACGCGCGCGCGCACACACACACACACATACACGTGAATCTATGGGGAGAATTTCTATTTGCAGATACATTCTATTTTGTTCAAAAAACATACAATTTATAGACAGTCAGTCAATATGGCATTGTATAAATTCGTACTTTAGAAATAAAATTAGTCTGACTCCAAACCCAAACACAAACAGATTCTAAACAAGGCCTCACACCTAACATACATTGTCTGACCTAAAAAATGTCACCTCTTCTTTACACTGATAAAACCTTTAGTTTTCTCAGGACAGTGACTTGAAAGGAATTTGGGGATTCACATCTGCATATTAATTAATTAAAACCTTCTAACTGATTAAAGATTTAACAGCATCTTAGGTTTGTTTAATATATCTTCATCAGTGGTGCGATCCTTTGATCTTTTACTCATAAATTCTGTGTCAGATACTACCTCTCTCACTAACACCTGAAGAAGGAGTGAGGCTCTGAAAGCTTGTGTTTTCAAAATGACCTGTTGGACTATAACCTGGTGTCGTGTGATTTCTGACCTTGTCCACCCTAGTCTAACACTGGCACCTCCACATCATAAGGCATTGGAGCAGAAGTAGGTCATTCAACCGATTGAGTCTACTCCACAATTCAATCAAATCATGGCCAATCTGATAATCCTCAACTCCACTTTCCTGCTATTTCCCCATTTCTGCTGATTCCCTTACTGATTAAAAATCTTAGCCTTGAATATACATAATGACCCAGCCACTACAGCCTTCTATGGTAAAGAACTCCACTGATTCACTACTGTCCGAGAGAAGAAATTCCTCCTCATCTCTATCCTAAATATGCAACCCCTTATTCTGAGATTATGCCCTCTGGTCCTAGATTCTCCCACAAGGGGAAACATCCTCTCCACCTCTACCATGTTAAGTGGTCTAGGTATCTTGTATGTTTCAATATGGCCGTCTCTCCTTCTTCTATATTCCTCTGAGTATAGGTCAAATTTACCCAACATCTGCTCACAAGATAATACCTCTGTGCCTGCTTAATGAACCTGCTCTGGATTGCCTCCAATGCCAGTATATCTTCCCTAAGACAACGGGCTCAACACTGTACACAGTATTCCAGCTGTGGTCTAACCAGTTTCATATACAACAAGGAGGAGCTAGTGGAATGGTTTTCAACACCAGAATTTCCACAATATTTGCCTCCTATTGACCTGTTAATTGGTCCATAGTAAGGTCAAGTGCAGTCACCAGACTGGAGTCATAGACTTGATGAAACAAGAAAATAACAGGATCATAGCACTGATTCAGCTGTGCAAAGGAATAATGCCAACGTTGGTGATATATCAGGAATTAAAATGCTTTTCAAAATAATGGTTTTTGAAGAAATAGTAAAATGCTATTGAACAAAAAATAAATCTGGATCGATAGTATAAGTTTTGAGTTTACCTCCAGAATTCTCTTTCGATACAAGCTGTGCTATAGATGCAGCCAGCACCTTTTTAACAGAGAGGGAAGGAAATTCACACAGCCAGTCATCTCAGGCCACTGCTGTGTTCTTTTTCCAGAAACGAGAAAACAGCATTCGTGCAGAATTGGGAGTGTGTCTCTATTCTGCCAACATAGCCAGGAAAGTTGTGCGATATCAGAGGGTGGGAAAGGCAAATAAATCAAACAATTTGCCTCAAGAAAAGGTCAGAATAATCTGGACAGTGTACCATTAGACTATGGCATTGCATCCTCTAAATAAATCTGTTCCTGATAAACTATTGATCTCTCTCTCTTTTCCTCTTTTATATACCATCTTCTTTTTCTGGTATTTCCAACATTTTTAAATGTATTGCAATGACCTACATGCATAGTGTGATACATCTTTATTAAAAAGCAGGACAATTCTGGATGAAATCAAATGTTACATTCTAAATAATTAAAAGCGTTGGATTAGCAGCGCTGCATTGTCACCCCTCCTGCACTGCTGCAAAGACAAAGTCCTAATTAAGCAGACAGGGGAATGCAAATCTAAATGAACCTAAGACTCCATAGCCTCGCAATGCAGATTCTGTTCAGTGAAATGCCGCTTCTGGGCATAATTGCAAGTATGTTCGAGCAGAAACTTAGCAGAGAAAAAAATGATTCTCAAATATAGCACAATTTTATGTGCATTGACATTCCCCCCAAAAAACTACTCCGTTGTCCATAATTTTAAAACATCATGAAACTGTAATTCCCCCTTATTATTAAAGACCAGGCAGTCCCTAGGTTTCCAAAGCTACAGACATCCCTTCCATTAGCTGCACAAAATCAGTGTATCCATGGTAACCAGCTTCTGACCCAAGGGAGTGCAGCAGAGGCACTGAGAAGCTATTTCCACACACACTGCTTTCTAAACTGGCAGTTCTACTTTTCCCAGCTTCATTACGGTAAGGGCACGTACAGCAGAACAGAGGCTTATAACTGAACTACGGCAGGCACAATCCAATGAAACCTTCATTTCACTTTATTAACAAAATCATTCAGTGTTATTTGCAGCTTTCTGAAGATGAGGGCATGCAATAAAACTAGGAAAATGTTCTATTGCTTTAACTTATGACAATGAATTGTGAAATGAAACAAATTGCCAGTATTTAGACTGTTATTTTGATCTAGCATTGAATGCAGTATTAGGTTTCTAACACATTACAATCATTTTGATCATCATATAGGACTGGACAACTTGGAATTGGCAAGTGTGGAAAATGATTTTTCATTTCCATCTTTGTTTTATGCCTCGAAAAAATTGAGTTGCTTTCCCCCCTTTCCAAGCATGATTTTTGTTTTGCTGAATTACAATTTCAGAAGCACCAGAAACTTGCCTTAGTGGCTATTAATCTTGTGGAGGCTGTGGCAGTGAGTGTGGGCAGATGATTCAACCCTGAAAGAGGGTGATCCAGACCCCTGCTGTCCTCATCCGCCATCCAGTGAAAAGCACACTCAGCAGGAGCTGTTCCCAACAAGCAAGGGACTCGATTCTGGGCCATTTCCTCCTCCTTAACCCAAGACACAGGGTTAATTGTGGCCATTGTGGTGGGATCAATTCACTATGTGTATACAATACGGATCCAACCTGCCACTATCTGGATCTGTAAACCTCAGTTGCTGGCTGGATCAACCACTGGGGAGTCATTTTTCCTAAATGATAAGAGTAAGCATCATCATTACTACAGATTCAAGAATCACAAGTTTGAGTAAATGTTCCCTGGTTTTTACCAAATGTTACAATGCCAGGTCTAAATGTTATCATCGGGCGTATCAATCTCCCCCTTGCAGAGGCTGAGTGCAAAATCTTGGACACTTCTTTCTGACTCTCCCTGGACCATGACCCCATATCTGAACATCAAGGCATTTGCTTCCTATGTCCCCGGGAAATCTCACCTGCATAGCTTCACACCCCATCAGCTCCCCAGGTGCATTACTTTCTCAAAAGTCACAAACAAGATTGTCCTGGCAGACCTAGCATTGCAGCTTACTCCAGCCCCACTGAGCTTATTCCTTCTTATCTTGATTCTCTGCATTGCAAGACCAAACACAAACTGGGTGACCGCTTTGAGTAACACCTCTGCTCAGTCCAACACGTATGACCCTGACCTTCCAGTTGCTTGTTTGCTTCAATCCACCACCTTTCTCTCGTCCTCACCTTTCTGTCCTAGGGCCTGTTGCAGTGGCCACAGTGAAACCCAACGCAATCTGGAGGAACAAATACCTCATATTCCATTTAGAAACTTTCCAGCCTCTTCGACTCAACTATGAGTTCAATAACTGCAGACCATGAACTCTGACCTCCATTTATCTTCTGACTTCCCTAATGTCATAGAATCATAGAATCCCTACAGCGTGGAAACAGGCCCTTTGTCCCAACAAGTCCACACCGACCTCACGAGAGTCTGTGTTTCTCAGTTTTGCTTTCAGCATAGTTGACGTATATTCTGCCATTAACACCCACTGTGCACACCTGCCCTGAGCCCATCTCTCTGCAACCATTCCCAATTCCTTTTGTCTTTCATTCTGTGACACCTATGATCTCTAACGTCCCTTGTCCTCTTACCTTTCCCTGACCTTCATCCTGCATCACTTGCTCCTCACTTTCTACAGCACAAAACTTCTTCATTTTTCCACCTCTTTGCAGTTATGAAAAAGAATCCTGGGGCTGGAAATGTTAATTCTGCTTCTCCATCTTCAGATGCTGCCAGAATCTCTGAGTCCTTTCAAACACTCTGTTTTTAATCCTGGTGGTTTTGTGAAGGAATTGAATGTCAAAATCTAGTCTCCCACTCTTGAAAGCAGTTCGCATGCAAGTAAAGTAGCCATCGAAAAAGTGAGACATGGTGAAGTGGAAGGGAGCTTGTGTTTAATAGGAAGCACATCAGCTGCAAATGGATGAATGCAGTGTGCTCTGCAGGAATCCAACAAGCAACCAAGAGCTGTAGAACAGACCAGTCTCTGGCCATATGCATAGCTCGCCACCTGCTGGTTGAAAATGTGAAATACAGCATGTAGCTTCAGGCCAATCTAAATACAAGTTCTAATCCAATCTCTGGAGCAGTGTGTGATGTGCTGTTTAAACATCTATTGATTTTTTAACAAGCATGAAGCTCACCATTAATTCCATTAAATGAAAATCAGAATCTGTATATAGGCTAATGCTTGATTAACATTCTTTTCAGGTTTTGCAAAGAGTTATTATTCTGTATTATTATCAGGTCGAAGACAAAATGAATCTGTTGTGATTTGACTAATTTCAAAATCATTCTGCTTTTCTAATTTGATCATGCAATTAGGATAGATTAATGATTCAAATAGAGCCCACTGATTTTAAAAAGGCTGTTTATTTGTGACTTTGTCAAAGGCATAACTTTACAACAAAGAGAAAGACTACTTGACCCACCCTATCAATGCCAATACTGGCTCCTCAACTGGAACTATCCTATCTAATCTTATACATTTGGCCTTTCTCCAATTCTTTTCTATTATCCTTTCATTTACAGATCCAAGCTTAGGGGTAGATTTTCCCTCCAGGAGCATGATACAGGAGTCAGGACCAGCTCCACGTAGAGAAAACTATCACTTTTTGGAATTGAGACAGGCTCACTGTCCAACTGAAGGCGAAGGGTATATCTTCAACGGTGACAATGAAAGAACACAGAGGTTTGAAAGGCAAATAGACTGATATTTAATGGCAGGAGTACAAGCAGTAAAAAAGCATGAGAAAACAAATAGGACATGGACATTGAACATAAAGGAAAGGGGTGATTTTAAATTCATACAATGCACTGCTTGAGATATTGTGTGCCGTCTGGTCACACCAAACCAAGAAGGATTTTAGAAGCATTGAAAAAGTAAGGAAGGATTCACTTGAATTACAAATGGAATGAATTGTTATAATGGAGGAAAGAACTTGAATTTATATAGAATTTCACTCATCTTCTCTGGTCCTTCTCAAACTCTTCCTTTCTCTTGCTTGACTTCACTCTTTCCAATTCTGAGAATAGACTGTCCACCAAAATTCATTACAATTCTACTGACTCCCACAGTTAGCTTGACAATATGTCCTCACATACTACTTCCTGCAAGGATTCTATTACATTCTCCTAGTTCCTCTGTCTCTGCCGTATCTATTCTGATGATGTCACCTTCCACCAGGCTGCCTCCAACGTGACTTTTCATCAACCATGATCTCACCCACCACCTCCCAAACCCCACCTGCAAATTGTGGTTGACAAGTCCTTCAGCTGTGCCTGACCCATCTCCCACATTTCTGCTCTCAATCCCATACCTTCCTTCACGGAACAATGATAGGGTTCCCCTTTTCCTTAGTTTCCACCCTGTGAGCCTCATCATTCAAAGGATCACCCTGTTGCCATTTCTGCCATCTCCAGCAGGATGCAACCACAAAATGCATCTTCCTCTCCTCTCTACCATCAGCATTTCACAGGGATTATTCTCTCCTTAATATTCTGGTCCACTCCTCCATCACTCCTAACACTTTTCCTCAATCCCCTATGGCACCTTCCCATGTAATCGCAGAAGGTGTAACACTTCTCTGTTTACTTCCTCCCCCCTCACTGTCCAAGACCCAAAACAAACCTTCCAAGTGGATTAGCATTTTACTTGTACTTCTTTCAATCTAGTCTACTGCTCACAAAGTGATCTCCTTTACATGGGTGAGATCAAACACAGACTGGGATAGCAAGGTGCAGGGCTGGATGAACACAGCAGGCCAAGCAGCATCATAGGAGCAGACCTGCTGTGTTCATCCAGCCCTGCACCTTGTTGTCTCGGATTCTCCAGCATCTGCAGTTCCTACTATTTCTGATACGGACTGGGATAGAATGTTATACATGGAACACCTTCACTCTGTCTGTAGTAATGACCTTGACCCCCCCAGTTGCTTGCCATTTTAATAAACTAACTTGCTGTCATGCTAACATTTCTACTCTAAGTCTACTGCAATGTTTCAATGAAGCACAATGAAAGCTTGAGGAGTAACACCTCATTTTCCTCTTGGGTACTTTTAAGCCTTGAGGTTTCAATGTTGAATTCCACAACCTCAGTAACTGACCACTTGATGTCTGTTTTCTATATTTCTTGTTCACCACTTGCCCCCAAATTCGCACACCACCCCACCCCACAGCCTGCCTTGTATGTGTATTGTTTGTGATGCTCTCAATAGAAAGGACACATTGTCTCCCTATCACACCTTAAATTACACCTATTTTATGACTCCTTTTCTCTTTCCCCACCATTCACAACCCCTTTGTCTTTTGTACAGGGCCTGTATACGAAGTGCCCCTGCTCCTCCTCCACCTCTGTCAAAATATATAGAAAAAAGCATTTTCCAGCGCCTCTCAGTTCTGAAAAAGATTCACACCAGACCTGAAATGTTAACTCTGCTTTCTTTCCACAGATGCTGCCAGATCTCCTTGAGCTTCTCTACTATTCTCTGTGTTTCCTTCAGATTTCCAGCACTCACAGTATATTTTTGCTTTTATTGGATTTAAATGCCTTCCCCCCTTTCCAAGTCTCAAAGTGCTTTAGCAAATAAGAAATAACAGTTATCACAAGGGCCCAGAAGTAACAACTTGATAAATGACCTGAAGACCTTTGGCTTGTTTTATGATCTTGGTTGATGGATAACTATTGGCTAGGCACCAAGAAGAACAGCCCCGCTCTTGAAAACAGCGTTTGCAATATTTTACATCCATTCCGAGATGGAAAACTGTACCTCAGTTTGAAGTCTCAACTGAAAGCTGGAAGTTGGTGTAGCATTCCCACAGTAACTACACAGAATGTCATCCAGAATTGTGTTTGAATTCCTACCCACAGAGTCATAGCTGACACCCATGTCATAATTATGAAGGAAAACATTTCAGTACAGAGCTTAGCCATAGAAAATGATGATAGGATTTGAGAGACAATGGTGAAACGCAGGGCAGAGTTTTATGGGCCCCCATCGTCAGCTTGCTCTCTGCCTATCTAGCAGACCATACCTCCCACCATGACTTTACAAGCAGCAGGGAGGCTGTGTCAAGTGGGCCACTGACCTGTGACCCAACGAGGTGGGCGATGAAATACCAAACTAAAGGCTTTATCCCCTCATAGCTTTGAATGAATAGGTGGCAGGAGAAGCCAGTGCACAGCAGGGTGGGTGGGCTGTGAATCTTACTGGGACCCCGATGCCAATTAAAGGACCCTCCCCACAGTTTTGCCTCCTCATATCCACTCTTGCTGGCTAAGATCTGTCAGTCTGGATCCAGTGAGGTCTCAGCCTTACCTCAATGTCCAGCTCCATCATTGAACACCACGCCCTTAACCTGCCTTCATGACCTGCTTGCCTAATGCCTGATGGTGTGCAGAGCTGCCAGTTACTGATTGGATGTCAGCTCTGTGAGGTGGGTCTTAGAGTCATAGAACATAGAAAAGACCCTTCGGTCCAACTCGTCCATGCTGACCATGTTCCCAAACTAAACTAGTCCCACTTGCCAGTGTTTAGCCTATATCCCTCCAAACCTTCATGTACCTATCTAAATATCTTTTAATCTTTGTAACTGTACTTGCATTCACCGCTTCCTCTGGCAGCTCATTTCACACACGAACCACTGTCTGTGTAGAAAAGTTGCCTCTCATGTCCTTTCTAAAACGTTCTCCTCTCACCTTAAAAATATGCCCCCTAGTTTTGAACTCTCCCACCCTAGGGAAAAAACCCTGTGCTATTCACCTTAGCTGTGCCCCTCATGATTTTATAAACCTCTCTAAGGTCACCCCTCAACCTCCTATGGTCCAGTGAAAAGAGTCACAGTCTATTCAGACATAACAAGGTGTAGAGCTGGATGAAAACAGCAGGCCAAGCAGCATCAGAGGAGCAGGAAAGCTGACGTTTCGGGCCTAGACCCTTCTTCAGAAATTTTAT
>NC_063337.1:82952674-82958898 GCF_021869965.1 Rhincodon typus
GGGAGACCAGAATTGTATGCAGTATTCTAAGAGCGACCTCGCCAATGTCCTGTACATGCTGCAACACGATGTCCCAACTCCTATACTCAATGCACTGACCAATGAAGGCAGCTGTGCCAAACGCTGCCTTCAGCACCCTATCTACCTGCAACTCCACTTTCAAGGAACTGAGCCCACACCCCTAAGGTCTCTTTGGTCGCCAACAATCCCCAGGGCCCTACCATGATCTGTATAAGTCCTGCCCTGTTTTGTCTTGCCAAAATGTAACACCTCACATTTATCTGAATTAAACTCCATCTGCCACTCCTCTGTCCTTTGGCCCATCTGATCAAGGTCCCATTGTACTCTGAGGTAACCTTCTTCACTGTCCACTGCACCTCCAATTTTAGTGTCATCTGCAAACTTAGTAACCATGCCTCCTATACACACGTATGTGCAAATCATTTGTATGAATGACAAAAAACAGTGGACCCATCACCAATCCTTACAGCACACCACCAGTGAGAGGTCTTCTGTCAGAAAAGCAACCCTCCAATACCACCCTATGTCTCCTACCTTCAAGCCAGTTTTGTATCCAATTAGCTAGCTCCTCCTGGATTCCATGTGATCTAACCAGTTTACCATGTGGAACCTTGTCAAACGCTTTGCTGAAGTCCATATGCGACATCCACCGCCTTGCCTTCTTCAATCTTCTTGACACCTATTCACAAAAACTCAAGTTAGTGAGACATGATGTCCCACACACACCACCTTGCTGACTATCCCTAATCAGTCCTTGCCTTTCCAAATATATGTAAATCCTATCCCTCAGGATTTCCTCCAACAACTTACCCACCACTGACATCAGGCTCACTGATCTGTAGTTCCCTGGTTTTTCCTTACCTCCTTTCTTAAACAATGGCACCACATTAATTAATCTTCAGTCTTCCAGCACCTCACCCATGGCTGTTAATGATGCTAATAGCTCCATAAGGAGCCCAACAATCTCTTCCCGAGCTTCCCACAAAGTTCTGGGAAACACCTGATCAGGTCCTGGGCATTTATCTGCCTTTATACATTATAAGACCTCCAGCACCACCTCTTCTGTAGTATGAACTCTTTTCAAGACATCGCTATTTATTTCCCAAGTTCTCTCACTTCTATGTCCTTCTCCACAGTAAATACTGACATAAAATATTTGCTTAGTATCTCACCCTTTGGTTCCACACATAGACGGCCTTGTTGATCTGTAAGGGGCCCTATTCTCTCTGTAGTTACTCCTTTGTCCTTAATGTGTTTACAGAATCTCTTTAAATTCTCCTTAACTCTATTTGCCGAACCTATCTCATGTTCCCTTTTTGCTGTATAACTATAATGTTATTCCTAACCAAGAATGCCACCCCACTTCTGTTACCCCCCCGCCATCCTCCTCTAACATCAGTACTCCAGATTCTTAAGTCGCCAGTCCTGTCGCTCCCTGAACCATGTTTCTGTAATAGCTATGATATTCTAGTCCCTTGTTCCCAACCATGCACTAAGTTCACCTTAGTTGCCTTTTAGACCTCTTGTATTGAAATAAATACAGTTTAGTTTATCAGTTTTACCTTGTTCTCTGCCAAACTGTTGCCTGCCTTGACTATTTAACTTGATCCCCTTATCTACTGTACCAGCCTCAGCCTTTTATCTTTTCTCTCTTTTTGGGTTCTCAAACCAAACACACTTCCTGCAGATACTCACTGTCTCTCAGGAACGTTCAGATTCCCCCTGATCTCCCACCTCTGACAGATGAGCACATCGCTGTACTAAACACCATTTCTGCCCTTTTAACAATTTACAGACCCAGGAAATACCTACAAACAAAGAGCACACTTTGTGCTAGCGCTGAGTTTGAGCTTTCTTGCTGTTCTTGGATAACTTAATAACAATCCTTGATATTAAAAGTCAATCAAGTGACCAATCTTGGTACTTAGATAACAAAGCTGAGCACTGGAAAATACCCAAAAACCAAGAGCAGCTCTATCAGTCATGATACTCTTCCATCCACCATTTTTATACCTTTTTTATAACGTAACATTGCAGCTTGCCAGTTTGTTTTAGAAATGAAATTTCTTTGGGATTTATTTAGCTGTGCACCTGAGGGTTATTTTGTTGTCTGAATGTAAGTAAGTCGAAACATTCCACCCCAGTCCCACTTAATATTGCTCAAATAGCTATGCATGTGGATTAAAAGTGTTTTTAATGTGCATTCAGTTTTCAGGGTGGTTTTTGTGTCATTTTTTTTCCCACATATGTGGAACTTGCAGCGTGTGTTGCTATCCAAATAGCTTTTTCTGAAGATGTTGAGAGTGAGCCAGCTTTTCAATCAACTGAATGTCTTGCTTAGCCATTTCAAAGGGCAGTTAAGAATTAACCACATTGCTGCGGGTCTGAGTCTTTTAGAAGTCAGACCAGGTAAGAATGGCAGACTTTCTTCCCTAAAACAATGTAATTAAACCGGATGGATTTTAATATTTGGTTTTGGAGACATGAATGTTCAAATTATGTTAGAGCTGATATTAACTTGTTTGGAGACGTCAACAACCATGAAATTTTAATATTAAGGAAACAAATCATCCAAATCACCTTGGTTGTAAACAGATGTAAGTAAATTAGATCCAAATCACTGTTCTTAGTCTAGAAACAAGTCACTGTCCTTTTATTTTAAAAACATTTATTAGACTAGCTCACTTTTTACTTCTGCTTTCAACTGCAATTGCCACAGAGGTAATTTACTACAGTGGGGTAACCTGAACACAGTTGTTAAATATTTGTGGAGTGACCCTGCACTTCCTGCTGTATAGTGATGTGCAAAACATTAGGGGATTTTTTTAACTCTTCCACCTATAGCTAGAACAGGAACAGGGGTGCATGTGGAGTGAACTAGCCCCCCTCACATTGAATTCCTTTGGCCCCATAAGTTACCATGTTTCTCCTCCGTTTTGTCTCTTGTGGTTTGAACCTCCCTTAGTATTGGCTATAGAATTTTAAAATCTAAAATGCATAAGACATGCTGCAATATGCCTTGCTTCAGCAAAATCTGGCTCCAAGTCTCATTCTTAAACCAAAATGTCACTCAAAAGAAAGTTCACAAAATTGCTAGCTCCACTTCCTCTGGTGCTTATCCCCTTGAATGCATTTGTGCTTTTCAGCTCAACTAGTCCCTGTTGTAACAAGCTACACATGGTGTAAGTGGGGTTTTCTGGAATTTCCTTTTGCATTCATTAATGACAGCCTTGTATAGCTAGGGAAAAGTGGTGTTCACCTTGCAATGTATCTGAAGTGCAAACACACTCTGGTCAATGACAATTGCTTCTTTTGGCCTCTGTCTTTTGTATTTTAATACTGACTAATGAGCACAGAAAGAATGTATGAGGCACCAGCAAACCTTTCTGCTTCTTTCTCTCTTGGCAGGTCAGCTGCACAGAGTAACATGTCCACTGAAGAACTCATTGCAAAGCTAGCAGATAGCAACAGTAAGTGGTCAAAGCAAATGCTTCAAGTTATTCGGCATGTGTGGACTGAACAGGGCAAACTAATTACGACACCGGAAGATGCCAAGCACATGCTCACTGTGGGACAGGTGAGATGGCCCAGTGTGTGTAATTTTATTTTGAAGCTTTAAGGTGTGTACATTTGCATCTGTTATTTGCTATTCAATCTGTTCTGTTACTTCAAGGTGTGTAGCACCAACTTTTATTCTTTTGCATTTCTTGGACGTTATAACAGATGCTACTATGTTAGAACCAGAAGAGACCATTAAGTCTCTAGAAGAAATGTAAGGCTATCATTCATTTAAGACTTTTCATTACCCCTTTTATTAATGTGAACTTCCATTTCTGGTTTGCTGGTTGTTTTCAGCATATTGGTTATTGCTGTAGTTACTCTGAAGTCTGGCTGGCTGATTTTTTTTTTTTAGTAATCTATATGCATCGTAAGGTGACTGAGAGCAGATGGATAGAAACAGAGCAGACTAGACTAATTCTAAAATGCATTTAATCAAGATTTTCAATACATACACAATGTATGATGTTTGTAAAAGTGCAATGCATGTTTGTTTTTTCTTGCAAGCTTGTGGATTTGAAATGGAAACTGGGAATGGCAGTCAGTTCTGATAGCTGCAGATCCCTAAACCACCCCTACGTAACCATGATGCTGAAAGTAGCTAACCCCTCGGGAGAAATCATCAGCCGATCATTCGAAATGACCATTCCACAATTTCAGGTCAGTAACCTGAGGAAGAAACAAGAAAGTTGCACAATCTTTTGTTTAACGCTGGGAAACTGGGGTCTTCTTTTTTTTTTTTGCTGCAAGAAAGTAGTGCCTTGTAAACCTGTTTGTGTTCTTAGTATCATTTTATCTCCAGGTGTTTTTAACCACATTCTCATAATCACTAAGACCATCTACTCCCTCCTCCCTATAATACCTGTCCTGCCTTATCCCGTCGGCTGAAACCTTCATCCATGCATTTGTTACCTCTTGGCTTGATTTATTCCAATGTACTCCTACAGAATCTCCCACATTATACCCTCTGAATCTGAGATCATCCAAAACTAATACCCATGTCTTTACTCGCACCAAGTCCTGTTCACCCCTGTGCTTCCTGACCTGTATTAGCTTCCAGTTAAGCATTGATTTTTAAAATTCTCACCCTCCTTTTCAAATCCTCTGTGTTCTTGCCGAGCCTTATCTCTGGAATCAGCTCCAATATAGCAACATGTTCTTCCAATTCTGGCCTTCTGAGCAGCTCTTATAATTGTTCTGCTTTTGGTAGCCATGCCTTCACTTTCCTGGGCCCAGTCTCTGGAATTCCCTCCTTTTTGATCTCTAACTCTCCTCTAACCCTGGAGGTGCTCCTATCCCTTTGACCAAGCCCTTTGTTTCTTCTTTTTTTTTTTTTTGGGCATCATCTTATCTAGTAATGCTCTTGATGGCTCCATGTCGGATTTTGCTTCATGACACTCAAGTCAGTGTTGCGAGCTCTAATAAAAGAAGATGGATGAAGGAGGATGGTGTACTCATCAGGTCCCTTGTTGCCTGTCTTTACTGATCCAGTGAGCTGAATAGAGAAGTTGACTCAGTCTTGAAAATGACAACTCGAAAGACATTTTGTTCTTTTATTGTCTTTTTTTTTTATTCATTCACGTGATCTGGATATCACTGGCTGGGCCAGCACTTAAGCCCATCCCTAATTGCCTTTTTAAGCAAGTGCCTTTTCATGGAGCAGTTAGCAGTCAACCACTTCGCTGTGGGTCTGGAGTTACATAAAGACCAGGGCAAGACAACTGATTTCCTTCACTAAATGACCTTTATTGAGCCAGGTGGCATTTTAACAACAATCTGCCAGGTCCAACATCGCCCATTATTGGTATGTGCTTTCTATTCCAAATTTGTTTAATAAACTGCAATCAAATTCACAGATTCCCACATTGGGGTTTGAACTCCTATCCGTTTGGATTATTAGTCCAGGCCCCTGGGTTTCTGGTCCCATTTCATAACTACTGTACCAACTGCAAGCCTCCAAAGATGGAAGAATACTTTTGTGAGTAGATAGTGGGAGGTGAGGTTTTCCCCCAAGGTTCCCCATGATGGAACAAGAGGCGAGTTTCCAGGGAAACTAAAGTACATGGAGGAGAAAGGTATATGGTATGATGTGGTTTAGACTAAGATGTTGGTATATTGGTCATACCTCTGGACAAGTAACCCAAGCTAATTCTGTGGGGATATGGGTTCATTTTCAACCATTCCACTGTCAATCAAAAGAAAGAAACTATGTATAAGGCAGCAATGGTGATTGTGACTACAACTCCTCCAATTCACCAACTGGAAGGAAGTCTCCCATCCTTATCCTTTTTTGGCCTGGATATGACTCCAAACCTGCAGCAGTGTGGTTTACTCTGGGTAAGCTATGGAGGCAGCATAGTTTGGTTTGGGAATCGAGCAACACTCTTGTCCCATGAAGAAATTAGGAGCCTTGTGTGGAGCATAGACAAATTGAGGAACATCTGCTGTAAATTCTGTCAGAGATTGCCCAAGCTAAAAGTTGGGGAGGAAAAGATTATCTCAACTGATTAATCACTGAACAAATTGACCCCAGCAACAGGTTCTGTTGGAAGCAGACAAAGCTGAACTTGCTGGTTGAGAAGCTCTACCTATCCCTGAAGTTGAGATAATCTTTTCCTCCCCAACTTTTAGCTTGGGCAATCTCT
>NC_063337.1:82959298-82962392 GCF_021869965.1 Rhincodon typus
CTGTGTTCATCCAGCTCTATGCCTTGTTGTCTCAGATTCTCCAGCATCTGCAGTTCCTACTATCTCCTCTACCTATCCCTGCCTGGTATTGTCCTCCAAATAACTTTATTTTTGGCTTTTTGCAGAATTTTTCGAAGCAATTCCGGGAAGTGGCGACTGTCCTTGAAATGGTGTGAGGCCTACATCTGGTCCGAATCCCTGGATTTCCATCAGGCTCCAAAGTGGAGGAAGAGACAGTCCCTCAAGTGGAAAGAACTGCATTCTGTTTTGATATACATATTTGAATAATGTAAATTTTCCCCTAATTATTTTCTGATTGTTGACTATTGATAAATGCCCTACTGTTGTTGTGAAGTGGAGATGCTATGGCCAGAGGTGGATGAAACACTGCCATGTGTCGCATGGAAAAATTAAGTGGAGATCTCGCTTTACAAAGGCGGGTCAGGGGTTATACTTAGAATATTTTTTTTTTTTTTTTTTTTTTGTCGTCTCTTACAGCAGATCATGAAAAATGAGTGAGTTACGTTTGTAGAAAAGATGTCAGCAAGCCACTAGTTTGTGAATTGGCTGTGTAGCTTTGTTTAACCTCTGAAATGAATTTGAATCTGCCTCACCTTGGATGAGTACCTCCGTTGTGCCAGCCCTCAGTCTTCAATGAAATCAGTCTGGATGGGAGTTGGTTCACCGAATACAACCTTTGGCTAATTGGGACAAACCTGTCAGTGCTCTTCAGGAATCGATCACACGGGGCTGACTGTGGCTGCAGCGTAGATTAAGTTGGCACTAAGTAGTTTATTTCTGAAAATAATCAGACTGTTTTGTAAATGTTCTTTGTTTCTTTTGAGATTGAAAATTTAAAGGGGTGGTAGGGTGGGATTTGGTTGTCCATAGCGCAACCTGTGTCAGAAGGCTGAGTGGCCCTGCAACTTCTGAATTCCCACAGTAAACAGTGCATGCCCAATGGTTAGTGTTGGGGTTAGTTTTGGAAAAGTAGCAATGGTGAATGCTGTTATGATCACTGACTGACCTCCCCACACCTCCACCTCCACCTCTCCCTAATCCCCTGCAAATAGGTTGAACACTGCTGAGTTGCCACAAGTCTACTGACAAAAATAAACTTGCATTTTATGTGGCACCTTTTCAATGTTGTAGAATAGCCCAAGGTGCTCCACAAGCAAATAATCAGCCCCAAAAAAAAATTAACACCAAGCCACACAAGGGGATGTTAAAACCTTGTCTCTGAGATGTGGAGGGGAAAAAAAGCTTTAGACTCACCTCCTCCACACTCCATCTTGTTTCCTATCTTAACACTGATAGATTTACAGGAATTTATTACAAAGTTGTCATGTTTCCAGTGTAGAAGTCAGCCTTTCGACACAGTACAACAATACTATTGCTCCTCCATCCCTGGATCCCTGGCATGCGGCCGTGTCCTTTTTTGGTTTAAACATTCCTGACCTAGTATCATAGTATCCTTACAGTGCAGGAAGAGGCCATTCAGTCCATTGCATCTGCACTGACTGGTTCAAATCCCACCTGCTCCAGAGGTGTATAATAATAGCTCTGAATAAGTTGATTGGGAAAAATAGGTCAGTGACCTAATTAGTTCAGTACTTCTGCAGCTTGTACCCTGGCCTTCAGATATTTTCTAATTAACCTATTCAGAGATCTTATTACAGCTCTCTGGAGCAAGTGGGATGTGAACCTGGGCCTCCTAGGTCAGAGGTAGGGAACATTATATTTTAAATAGAATTGATTGCTTTATCATAATAGAGCACAGTAATTCCTAGATCCCAGAAAAATGTTGGTGTGAACCATTTAGATGCATTTTTATTTTTGTTTAAGTTCTTTCTATAGTTTGCTGACTCCAGCAAGTTTGTCTCCAACTTTAAATATTTCGCAAATATAGGGTTAAGTCTGAATATTCAATAATGTTACTCCTATACTCGCTGTTTCAGCTAACCACATCTGTATAATCTTCAGTATTCTCCTCTCCCTCAAGTATTTACCTTGAGTTGATGCTACAGAGCTCCAATCCCTCATCCTAGTGACTCTTATTAACAAAAACAACATGGAAAGAGAGCTTCATATTAAATTGATTAGTCATGTATATTTACAAATGTGATATGCCTTATAATTATGAGAGCTTACACCTAGCAAGTTGTAAATAGGAATAGGCAGAATAATTTTTTTGATCTTTTGAGTGAGGCTTCACTCTTGAAAAGTGACATAAAATGGTCTCTTCTGAAGTAATGCCAAGCAGATATTCACTTTTATTTTTTGCTGGTTTTGTTACTGGATGTTGTTTGTAGTGATGGAAATGCACATCACTATTTTAAGCTCACGAAGCTCAGGGCAGACTAAAGCAAATGGATCCAACGAACTAGCATGTTCTCACTGACGCTGTCAAATGGTCTGTGATCTTATGCAGTTCAGAATGGTGCTGCACTCCGAGAGGAAAGAAACTGTTATTTGTCCAATCTTTACGTTTTTTGGAAGCTACTATTGATGAAGATGATCTACCAGTGACAATGCATTCCAGTGGATTAAAACTATGTAATCTGGTGTCTCTTTCTTATCTAATGGTTCCAGATGTTTATATCCCTCACTGAACATGATTCATTACCAGAATGTATTACTTCATGCAGTCAATGGACTTTTCAGAATTGAAAATGAAATTGTTTGTTTAGCTTTGATCAGTTGAACAACATTTCCCCCTTTTGGACTATCTTGGTTATTTTGGTATGTCAGTGGTCCTTTTAATAAGGCTTGTTGCAAAGACATCAGTTTCTCCAACTTGTTTGTGTTCTTCAGCTGCCAGAGCTTCTAATCTCCATACCTTGGACTGTGCCTCTTTCTTTCTATCCATTGCTTAAATATTAAGTTTAAAAGCTGTGAGGTATTATGCAACTGTAGTTCTACTTTATCTGCAGTGTTTGGCTATGTGAAACTTTCTCTTGGCTACAATGTCAGATGAGGTGCATTGTTATTACCACTAATACCTTTGTTGCAGTGACTAAAACTGACATCTCCTGAAGGGGTGGGGGTTGTGTGTGTGTGTGTGTGTGTGTGTGTGTGTGTGTGTGTGTGTGTG
>NC_063337.1:82962402-82978633 GCF_021869965.1 Rhincodon typus
TGTGTGTGTGTGTGTGTGTGTGTGTGTGTGTGTGTGTGTGTGTGTGGTGCAGTTAGTTTCAATGCAGTCTTTTTGTTTTGCTGAACTTGCATTGTTGTACTCCATTTAAGTCTGATCTCTGCTTTGAATCCTTTGGATAAGTTGTTACTTTTTATCTGAGAACATTGCACTATTTTTGTTCCAGTTTCATAAAATAGCAAAATAAATTGTTTTTTTTTTTAAACTGTTTTAGTGATGTCCTACAGGCAGTTTCTTTTTTCAGAATTAATTTATCCTTACCTATGTGCTGTGGTATTTTAATATTCACAGTAGCATTGACAGCAGTGCCAAATGCACACTAATTTTCTTGTATTTCTACACGACAGGCAGTATTGATAGCACCTTCAAAAATCTGCAACCGTAACACCTAGAAGGATATGCAAACTACAGCAAGTTTCCCACAAAGTCTCTCACCATTCTGGCTTGGAACGATATTGCTTTCCTTTCCGGTTGCTAGGTATAAATGCTGGGACTCTCTTCCCAACAGCTCTCTGGGTGTAGCTAGGTTCAAGAACACAGCTCACTACCTTCTCAGGGTACTTTGGAATTTCAATAAATGCTGACCGAGCTGATGATGATTAACATCTCATGAATTAATAAAATATACTGACCTAAAGATTAAAACTGAATACTGATCTGAGACATGCAGCCTAGCCTTCCTGTGATTCCCATTACTGATTAGCTTTTAATTGTAGATTTATTAATAGAGTTTAAAGGCAGTGACTTTTTTTAATGAAGTGGGTGAACAGTCCCAGGTACGTGCGCATGAGATGGGATCATGGTACTTGCAGGGGTATGGATATGTATGTTTTAAACACGATACTGAGTGTTTTGTGGGTGTCAGCAAATCTCAAAAACAGAACTCAACCTGTAACATAGAGAAAGCTTTTACAATGCTACATTTTATTCATTTTCCTATAATCCGCAAATCTACGGATCTTTTACGCATTGTACACAATTTATACAATGACAAGGACAGCGAAAAGCACTGTTCAACTTCGAAAGATGATAATCATTGAAACAATTACACAGATGTATACCAGCTCAGGAGATATGACGCTTTTGGCCATTGTAATAACAGTAGCATCTCATTTGATACTGACAAGTAAAAGCTCCACATCACCAAACACTTTAGATCTGCCTGTGAAATGCGGGTGCTAAGATGTTTACTAAAAATTCTATGTGCAGGTGATAAGCCAAATTACGTAGTTATTGAAATTACAAGAGCACAACAAATTTTGGAAAGTAACACTCAGACTTGTCTGTGATCAATTTAAACCCTGTTTGCTGCTTGTGATCAGTGTTTTTGTATAGAAGAGATGAGTTTTCTTCAGCGTGTTCCAATTTAATTTCAGTAACAAGCTTTTCAGTTCTTTTAAAATAAAGTTAGTGTGACAATGAACAATATTAAATTTAACATGCAACATCTTACACTTGGGGAATTATACTTCAATTTGAAGTTACAAAGAGCAGAGAAATATAAATAATTCACAAATGTGAATAAAAATGCAATTTGGAGGTGTTCAGATTCTTTAAACATAGTACTCTGGATTGAAGCTTTTAACTACAGGTATTTTTTTTAACCCTTTCTTTCCAGGAGGCATTAACTTGTTGCTCAGGTACAGTTGCAGGGTTCCATTATCCTGTTTAAGTAGCTATTTCTTACTGAGGAAGGCAAATGCAATGTTAGTATTCATTTCAAGAGGACTAGAATACAAGAGCAGAGATGTATTGCTGAGGCTGTTTAAAGTTCTGGTTAGACTGCATTTAGAACATTGTGAACAGTTTTGGGCCCTGTATCTAAGGAAAGATGTGCTGGTGTTGGAGGGAGTCCACAGGAAGACTACAAAGAATGATTCCAGGGCAGAAGAGCTTGTCATATGAGGAGTGGTTGAGAACCCCAGGTCTGTACGGGATGGCATTTAGAAGGATGAGAGGAAATCTCATTGAAACTTACAGAATACAGAAGGCCTCCCACTTTCCAACCATCCCTTTACCTGCAAACAGCCTCCCCCAGTCAACTTTTGAAAGTTCCTGCCTAATACCATCAAAATTGGCTGAAAATCCAACTTAGAACTGTAACTGCTAGATCAGGCCTATGCTTATCCATAACGATTTTAAAACGGGTAAAATTATGATCACTTGACACAAAGCGCTCCACCACGGACACTTCAGTCATTTGCTCTGGCTTATTTCGAAACAGAAGGTCAGGTTTTGCTCCTTCTCTAGTAGGTACATTCACATATTCAATAAGAAATTTTTTTTGTACACCCTTAAATTCCTCTCCATCCAAGCCCTTCCAACTATAGCTGTCCCAGCCTGTTTGGAAATTTAAAATCCCCTAACATTATAACCCTATTGTTCTTCAGATATCCAAGATCTTCTTACATATTTGCTTCTCAATTTCCCACTGACTGTTGGGATATCTGTTGTACAATCCCAATTAGGTGATCATCCCTTTCTTATTTCTTAGTTCTAACCATATAACTTCACTGGCTGTTCTCCTGGAATATCCCCCTGAAGTTCAATCATAATGTTATCCTTAACCAAAAATGCCATTCGCACTCCTCTTTTCTGCACCCCCACATCCTTCCTGTAGCAATAATACCCCAGAACATTAAGCTGCCAGTCCTGCTCCTCCCTGAGCCATGTTTCTGTAATAGCTATGGTATCCCAGGCCCACATTCCCAACCATGCCCTGTGTTCATCTGCCTTACCTGTCAGGCTTCTTACATTGAAATAAATGCAGTTAATTTATCAGTTTTACCTCATTCTCTGCCGTGCTCTTGCCTGCCTTACTACACCCTGCCAAACCCCTCTTACTAGTTTAAAGCCTCCCGGGTAGCACTAGCAAATCTCCCCAACAGGATATTGGTCCCCTTCCAATTCACGTAGAACCTGTCCTTCTTAGACTGGTCACTTCTACCCCAGAAGAGACCCCAATAGTTCAAAATGTGAATCCTTGCCCTTTCACCAGGTCCTTAACCACACATTCAGCTGCCTATCCTCCTATTCCTACTTAGTACTGGAAGTAATCTGGATATTACCAGCCCTGAGGACCTACATTGTAACCTCCTGCCTAGTTTTCTATATTTTCTCTGCAGAACCTCGTCCCTTTCTCTATCTATCTTGTTGGTGCCAACATGCACAACAACCTCCTGCTGGTCACTCCCCGCTTTCAGAATATTCTTCCTTGACCCTGGCAACCAGTGAAGAAAGTCCCCTATCACAGTTGATTGCATGCAATCTGATTATACATACCACTCTTTATAGTACAGCCAGTCACAGTACCAAAAAGCTGGCTGTCAGTACTATACTCCCCCAAGAGTTCATCACCCTCTACAGCGTCCAAAACAGCATACTTGTTGGAGATGGGGATAGCCACAGGAGATTCCTGCACTACCTGCCTACCTCTCCTAACTTTCCTAGCGGTAACCCATCTATCTGTGGTTTTTCAACATTTTCTAAAATTATCATCCATCACTCTCCTACACCAGAACGACGAGTCACTGCTCTGATTTCTGATTGATGAATTCAACCAACTGTACTTCTGAAATTGGTAATAGATATTTACAGTTTGTGGTTACAGTTTGATGTTTGGAAGTAGACTTCTCAAAAGACTGAGTATCTTAACAAGAAAATTTGAAGTGAATTGGTACGATCTCCATATCATAAACATTAATAGCTAAATCTGGGATCTTTCAAATTTGGTATCTATGCATAAAGGTCATGGTTATGGTAAATCCCAAAGGGTATTAAAACTTTAGGACTCTATCCTCTAAAAACAGTAATTGAAGCAGCAGCAGGTTGAAAATGTCAATATTGACAATGGTAGAGTTTCATTTCAGTAAGATTAAGGGTTGTTGGAATCAAAGATTAAGATAAGGATTAGCAATGGGTTATGTGTTAACTGTGACTCATTTGGTGTTGTATATGGGTCTAAAAGGGTTAATATTAGATTGCATGCCAATATTGTTAAAGAAACCTAAAACCTGTTCTGTCATTCAAGATGATCATGGCTGATCATCTAAAATGGTACCCTGTTCCTGCTTTCCTCCCATGCCCTTTGATTCCTTTAGCCCTAAGGATAACACCTAACTCCTCCTCAAACATTCAATGTTTTGGGCTCAACCGCTTTCTGTGGCATAGAATTCCACAGGCTTACCACTCTCAGGATGAAGAAATTTCTCCTTAACTCACTCTTAAGTGGCTTACCCTGTGTCCTTTTAAACAATGCTCCCTGGTCATCGGGAACATCCTTTCTGGGTTTACCCTGCCTAGTCTTGTTAAAGTTTTATGTTTCTGAGATGTTGAGCTTCTTGAGTGTTGTTGGAGCTGCACTCATCCAGATAAGTGGGGAGTATTCCATCATGTTCCTGGCTTGTGCCTCGTAGATACTGTAGGAAAAGTAAAGTAGGGTCTCTTGAGAGATGGTCCTAAGGCCTGCATGTCCCAACAATATTTGTAGTAATGATAGCCTATTATAACCTATAAGTCACTGCAAAGCTGTAATAAATAACTTCTACTCCACAAGATTTTTCTCTTTGGATCAAAAAGTGGATAACCTTGCATACATTAAACCACAGACGCTCCTAAAAATAACATACTTAGGAGTTGATATTAATGTTATTTCTGAGATTAGACGATTGTAGGTTTTAATTTTACTCTAGCAACATACAAATAAAAGCTTTAACAGAGACTCCTCCACAGTATTGACAGTACTGGGGGTATACTGCACTGTTGGAGCAGCTGTCTTTCAGATGAAATGATGAACCAAACTATGTCTACACACCTCAGGTGGATTTGGAAGATCCCACAAAATCAGAGAAGAGCAGAGAAGTTAAACCTCAAACAAAATCAGTGTCATTGGTTTATTCTTCATGCTTCTGGGGTGAGCTTTCTGGGCACAAATTGCCTGAAATGTTCCCAAACAGACAGAAGTGACTATTCTTCAAATAGCACTGCAGTGGCTGTAAAATATTTAGGAGCATTCTGAGCTTGTGACCAGTGCTACATAAATACAAGCCTTTGTTTGACCTGACTAAATTGTGGAACAGATCCAAGGCTTACTGCTGTTCCTCTGTTCCTGAGTAACATAACACAACAATCATCAAGTTTATGGAGCAAAGTACCACAAGGGGGAAGAAAAATCAGTTCAAAAATGATGTCCCTATGTCTGGGCCATGGTTCAAGTTCAACCTGCTTCGACGTTGTGTTATAATATGTCTGAACAGGTTGATTTAAAAATAATGGTATATAATAACACAGAAAATCTGCCTTGTTAAACCATTGATTTGAATCGGTTGTTTCTTTTTTTGATGGATTACTGGTCATTAGGTAATGCAATTTTACTGTCCCTATTGCATTCAACAAGCTGTTTTGCTAACAAGTGCATTTATGTAGAACATTTTTGCATCCTTAGAACATCTCAAAGCACCCAGCAATCAATAAATTATGTGTGAAGTGCCTCAGTCTATTATTCCATAGAAAAGTTCTACAAGTAGATGAGTGATCAGTTCATTCAATTTTTGATATTATTAGTTGTGGGAAAAATACTTGGCGTATCTGAGAGAATTTCTTACTCGATTGTGTTTTTGGATCTTGAAATCAATGGTACTCCGATTTCCTATCTCACTTGTATGGCTGCCTCTCTAATAATACGGTATTCCTTCGTACTGCACTGAAGTGTCAGTCTATGCTATGTGCTGAACTGCTGGTGCTAGCCAGGAATGAAAACGTATTGGCTCCAACTAATAAAGAACATTCAATGGCTATTGATCTGGCAGCATGGCAATTAACTTTCATTATATTGCACAAGTGCTTCCAAGTTACCCTGTTGCTGTACTTGTGTCGTTCTGCCAACATGGAAAAATGCTGGGGTTACCAACTCTCAAGGATTGTCCTGAGATTGTCGGGCCTTATGGAAAAGTAACCAACAGCACATGGTTGTAAAAGACTCATCAGAAATATTGTAGGACCATTAAACAAAATAATAACTTTTAAACCAAAACTGCTTTGAATATTTTTGTTTGCTCATTATAAAAGCATGACATTGGAAGGCATTTATTTTCAAAAAATCAAGATTACTACAATTCAGTAAAGAGTCTGTATGCTTTGTGTTTGGTCTTGGGAAGACAGGACATCTAAAGGAAGGACTGATAGGAGTTTGAACACAGGCTAGTTTGAGGTGGGGAGTTTAGGTAATGAAATCTTCAGGGATGCACAAGCAGAACTGGAAAACTGAGGCAATTTATGCTCTGCTCTTGTGCTGTTGCTACATTTTGCCTAAGTGATATACATCCATTCATATTTGAGTGGGGCTAATGTGGTGGTCATCCCTCATACACATCCAACTGAGACTATGCTTGAGGCGAGGAGTGAGGCCGTAAACCATAACCTTTTGCCACAGGTGCATGTTCTCATAGAGAAGTCAAACTTTTGGTGTGAACTGATGATTGACAAATTATTGACAATTTTTGTACTAAATAATCATCAGTAAACCTAACGTGAGAAGACTCCAAATCATTTAATATGAAATACTATCAGCCAGAATCAGGAAAATATCTCAATTGAATATCATGTAAAAGAGCATTGATTGACTGTATCTAGTCCTCATATCACATATATTTGAAAATATGATAATTCTACATCCACATAAAGGAGAACAAAATTTTTCAAATAAGATTTTTTTTGTTTCTGATAAACTTTGTTGAGATCTGGATCATATTTGATGTTACTAATTACCATGTTCTCAACCATTTCCCTCCACAATTTTGTGCCTTCCCCTCTTCATTTCCACTTTCCTATGCAACAACAAACAGGAACCATTAATATATGTCAATGGTGGAGTGGTGACAATTGGGGATGTGCAAGAAAACAGTATTGGAGTAGCACAGTTATGTGAGAGGTATGTGAGGCTGGAGACAGTTAGAGCGCTGGTGAGGGGCAAGGCCACAGATAGATTTGAAAGCAGGGATTTCAAATTTGAGACAGTTTACCACATCCCAAGATGCTTTACAGAAACATCAACAAGCCAACTTTGATGCTAATCATCAAAATTTTTGTGTTTAACATATTTAGTTAAAAGAATAGATGTGTGGTGTATCTGAACAGACGTTCAGGAGGTGGAGATGTTTGGAGAAGAAATGCCCAGGCAGCTGAAGGTTAAAGGTTCAGCAGTGAGGCCAAAGGGAGACCAGAATTGCTAGAGTGGAGGAGGTTAAGGTACAGCAATTTAATGCTAGAACCTAATATTGTAGGTGCATTGTGTGAATGAGGGAGAGATTGTCCTTGTTTAATAATTCATGTTTATAAGTTCCTTCAAGAGCAAAGCCGCTTGGGTCTACTGCAAAAGGTTGCTTTATTGTAAAAAATGTAACCTGCCAGCTTGAGATTTTGGGCCTCCATGTGGATCCTCTCCTCTCAGAACAAATTTTAAAACAGCATAGCATGAGTTTTATCAGGACTTATGACACTTCCTTATGGCAGTTTGAAGCTGTTGGAAGGGAAATGTTGCAATTCTGAGGGCTTGTCAAGAAGGGATTCTCTCTTTGCTCCATCCTGAATTGTGGCAAGTATGATTTTTTGCAATGTCACTGCTCCAACTGCTGAGAATACTTTGACTTATCAGGAAAATGAGAAGTTTGGCAGCACAAACATTGGTGCTAGAATCCCGCCACACCACCACCACCACCATCCCCCAACACCGTCCCTTCTTCAGCACTCAAAGAAAGTCAATTGCTGAGCCCAACATAGCTCAGAATCAATAGTGGGTTATGACAGTTGACTGTATCATTCCAAAATTGGCCCATCTTTGTTAATGACTTTCTAATTCATCTTCCTGGATGGTAAGAGCACTTAGGCTATTTGTAAAATCTATTTTCAAGAAGCTGAACAGCAGAACAAACACTATTTTGTTTAGCTTGCCAAAAATGAAGAATCAAGGAACATATTAAAACAGCAACTGTCGGGCCTTAGGACATCTCAAAGCACTTTACAGTTAAGAAGTACTTTTGAATTTTTCTCACTGTTGTGAGGTAGGAAATGCGGGAGCCTATTTGTTCACAGCAAGTTCTCACAGCCACTTGATGATGAGATAATCTGCTGCAGAGACATTTGTTGAGTGATCCAAGTTGAACAAAGTGAGGAGAGGTAGGAGAACTCCCCTGCTCTGCGCTGGAGTGTCCCATGAAATTTCTTTTTACATCTATGAGACAGCAAACAGCAATGACAACAGTTCAGCTCTTCCTCAGTACTGCACTGGAGAATTAGTCTGGATTACGTGCTCAAATGATCACTGACTGCAAAGTTGTTCTGATCAGCTGTGTATTTCTTTCTACTGTTAAACACAATGAGATCACAGCTTGGAAATGTGAATAACATCTGACGCTGAGTCAAATTTAATCTTTTCTGGGGCCTCCATTGTCATTTTATTTTGTCAAAGAGCTCTATAATAAGGACTGTACAAAAGCAAATAATCTATTACACCTCTTCGAACAATCACAATTAGCAATATTGTACTCAGAGGTAGGTAGTGTTAAATGAAGCCCTTAAAGTTTTGATAGTCAGTGGCTCATTTGGTACTTCCAACTCATCATCTCCTTTATCAGAAAAACCTCTTTTTCCATTTAGTCAACACATCAGCTTATCAGGGACAGTTCAGTGCAAGTGTATTGCTCTCCATGTTTTCAAATAATACAGAATAATTTTTAAACATAGAATAGTGCAGGACTGAAGAAAATGAAAAAATTATGAATGTTACGATTAGTTTTCAGTACACTACATAGTTTTACTTCAAATTAGAACTCTGCCTTTCTCCCTCTTGATCTGCCACCATCATGTGGATTTCTGCCTCCAGCAGGGTACATGTACCTGATGGAACAATACGGTGCTTAAGTTAGGTCCCCTAATATAACAGTAACATAGAACTGATCTATTCAATAGGCATTGAATATATATACATGACAGACGTAGGGCTGTGTCTGGGCTATACTAAGACCGGTTTACAAACAGTAGCATACTTCCAATGGTGTGTCATGCTTCAAAGTGGCCTCTGTTAATATGGAGACTGAGACCTTCATGCTATTGGGTCACATCTTATGATATGACGATGATACCATGAGTATGTCTCTTGAAGGTATACTGCATACTAGCTGTGAGACATAACACAATACTTGTCCACATTTGCACTTGTCCAGCATTTTGGGCAGTAGCAGGCTTGCAATGGCTTTGAACCCAGAGGCTGGTTGTTAAAGAAAGAAAATTTTTCATTGATATATAACCATCTGACATCACAAAGCATTTTACAGTCAAAATAGTGCCTCTGTGTAGCCTCTGTCATGTTGGAAATATAACAGGCAATAGGTGCATAGCAAATTCCCATTAACACCAATGTAACAGTGATCAGGTAATCTGCTTTTGTTACATTTGTAAAGAGATTAATGTGGGACAGGACACAGGAATTATTTCCCTGCTCCTCCGCAAAATAGCACCATGGGATCCTGAACAATACCTGAGAGAATAGATGGGACATCAGCTAACTGTAATATCTGAAAGATGACAACTCCAACAGTTAACCATTCTTTCAGCACTGCACTAAAATATTCACATTGATTTTTGTGCTGGAATGGATTTTAACCCAGAAACTTTAACTCAAAGTGGGAGTATGACCAGCCGACAGTCACTTTTGCGGCTCTGTTATAATGGGCCAAGCAGGAAGCTTCATTCAGATAGCTTGTTTCTGAGAGAGATATGATGTTCATGGCCTTAGACGGGATGCTGGTGTCATGATGAACCTGCTGCATTGTCAACGTTGAGGGATTAACCGAACCATATTGTTGTGTCTTCACTTTGGCTGAGTCAATACCCTGGAATTCCCTACCTAACAGCACTGTAGGTGTAATTACCTCCCTGCAGTGGTTCAAGAGGGCTGTGCAACACCATTTTCTCCAGGGTAGTTAGGGATGGGCAATAAATACTGGCTCATCCAGCATTGCCCACATCCCATGAATGAATACATTTTCCTAAAAACGCCCTTGAAAGCTGCTCAGGCACTTTGAAACTCAATTTCAGAAGGAAAAAAAATGGCAAAATCCCAAAGCGTTCTGAAGTGACCCAGCAAACCATTTACTTGAATAAAAAAGAAATTGCTTCAGAGTCTTGAGGGATGGGGCTTAAGTGCAGTCTTGTCAGCATTGTGATCAGCCTAGGAACAGATATATGAAAAGCAAAGTGGAAAAGCCCTGGAATAAGGTGGATTTTTTTTTATATATTCTGCTGTCTTGTAAATTTTCCTTTTTGCCTAATTTTCATTAAAGGTATGTCGAAATAATAAACACCATGTTGATTTTACATATTTCTGTATGACATAATTAATTTATGAAAGATTAGCTAGGCCCGGCGTACCCAAGCTTAAAGTATTTGGCACAATAATAGCACTCCAAATTTAAGATCATCTTTAATTCTTCATCTCTGTGAGAGAGGTACTTGTCATAGAGATAGATGTTGACACTTACTCTGATGTATCTTGAATCTTTTTAGTAAGTGACAGACCAATACTAATTTCATTGCCAGAATTATGTGTGATAATTGTGAATCTATCAACACTGTTTAAATGTACTGAATGAATTATTTCCTATAGCTGAGTTCTGTTCTGTTTTTATTTGTGTTTTTTTCTATCACATTCTAGACCACTTAATATTCCATAAACATTCTTAAAAGAATTTTCAGGGAAAATAACAATGCATAAATGATATATATTATTCTTAATGGGCTTGGGGAGGCAATGGCCCAGCGGTATTATCGCTGGACTGTTAATCCAGAGACCCATGTAATGTTCTAGGGACCTGGGTTCGAATCCTGCCATGGTAGATGGTGGAATTGGAATTCAATAAATATCTAGCATGAAGAGTCTAATGATAACCACGAATCCATTATCATTTGTCGGGAAAAACCCATCTGGCTCACTCATGTCCTTCAGGGAAGAAAACTGCCATCCTTACCTGGTCTGGCCTACGTGTGACTCCAGAACCACAGCAATGTGTTTGGCACTTAACTGGCCTCTGGGCAATTAGGGATGGGTAATAAATGCTGCCTAGCTGGTGACATTCTCATCCAATGAATGAAAAAAATTGGGAAGTAACATTCAGGCCAAACAAGAGCCAGATAATGACCATTCCCAACATGGAGAGTCTAATTACCTCCTGTGATATTTAACTGCAGCTCCCCACTACCTTCTCAAAGCAATTAGGGATAGGCAATAATTACAGGGCTAGGCTGCAATCCCATATCCTATGAAGGAATACATTTTTAAGAAGTCCCACATTGTCAACACCCCAAGGTTACCATTGACCAGAAAATTAACTGGACCAACCTTATGAATGCTGTAGCTACAAAAAAAGTTGGAGGTTGAGTATTTTGCAGTGAGCAACTCATCTCTTCACTCCCTAATGTATGTCCATCATAGAATCCCTACAGTGTGGAAACAGGCCCTTCGGCCCAACAAGTCCACACCGACCCTCAGAGCATCCCACCCAGAGCCACCACCCTATAGCCCACCCAATCTACACATCCCTGAACACTATGGGCAATTTAGCATGGCCAATCCACCTAGCCTGCACATCTTTGGTCTGTGGGAGGAAACCGGAGCACCCAGAGGAAACCCATGCAGGCACGGGGAGAATGTACAAACTCCACACAGACGGTTGCCCGAGGGTCGAATGGCACCTGGGTCCCTGGCGCTGTGAGGCAGCAGGGCTAACCACTGAGCCATCATGCTGCCCCTCTTGGGCCACTTTCCCTAACAGCTTTGTGAGTGTACTAACATCCCAGGAACTGCATCTTCAGCATCTCCATGGCAAATAGTAATGGGCAATTTAGGTGACATAGAAATCCCATTAATGAATAAAAAGAATGTGGAAATCAGCCAGAACTCTGCAATGATGAAGAGACACCCAGTAAAGTGCAAATCAGTGCAAGTGGCTGGACAGTTCATGCTAGACAAGGCATTAACCTTACACATCTTATATTTCATATTTTCACAAATTTCCTTCTTTTGCATGCTAGTCACCTGTTAAATTCACCTCAAAATGATAAGTCCAGTAACTAATAGCATAAAAGCTTTCAAATTTGTGATAATTGTTAATGATCACTAATCAACATCTGTGGACGAGAAAGAGCACAAAGAACATAAGTAGATATTGAATGCTTGTTGGAGATGTTAAAATATTATTTTTTAAATGTAAAATAATTTTTATCTTTCACTTTACTTTGTCTTTTTTCTCTCAACCTAATTTTTCATTCCCTTTATTTATTTAACTTCCTGCATCTGATTTAACACTGAATTCGACCACTTTCATTTCACCTTCTTTCTCAGTTCTTTCAGTCTTTGATTTCTCAATCCTTTTATCCTGATGATGAACAGTATAGAATGATGGATAAGTGTTCCTGCTGCCCACCAGTTTCCCTGTTTACCTCGCTGAGCCATTATGAGCTCACACTTTCTGCAATCTAATGGAGATTTGTTTTATGAGTCGAAGGGTGCAGTAAATATCAACTTGTATTTGCTTAGTACTTTTAACACACACCACATCTTAGGAATTGGACATGTTGTGACATGCCCTCCTTCACAAAACTCTGGACCAAAGCAACCTTGTCAACAACATAATGCAGCACCCTTCAAGATAAAGCATTGTGCTATTTTTAATAGGTTATAATCAATCATACTTTCTAAGGTGCTGCGCACAGAACTGCCCACATCACTCCAGGTGTGGTCTAACTTGAGCCACGTATAGCTGAATCTTGACTTCCACTCCTTTGTATACTAGTCCTCTAGACATAAGGCTGGTTCTGGTAATCATAGAATCCCTACAGTGTGCAAGCAGGCCACTAAGCCCATCAATTCCACACCAATCATCCATAGAGCAGCCCACGCAGATCCACTCCCCTATCCTATCCCCTTAACCCTGTATTTCCCATGGTTAATCCACCTAGCCTGCACATCCCTGAACACTATGGGCAACTTAGCATTGCCAATCCACCTAACCAGCACATCTTTGGACTCTGGGAAGAAACCAGAGCACCTGGAGGAAACCCATGCAGACGTGGGGAGAACATGCAAACTCCACATGGACAGTCACCCAAGGCTAGAATTGAACTCGGGTCCCTGGTGCTGCAAGGCAACTGTGCTAACCACTGAGCCTTGGTGGTAAAAGGTCACCGACCAGAAACCTTAATTCTGTTTCCATCTCCACAGATACTGTTGGACCTGCTTAACATATACAGCATTTTCTGTTTGGATAACAGAAAAAAGCTACGTGTGACCAAAGTGGGAATGGAAAGATAGACAGTGATCTGTACTAGTGCTTTCATTGAATGAGGACAATGGTGAATTTTGAAAACAACAAATGAATATTCATTCTGACCAGCTCCTTACACATAGTTAACCTATTAATTCCAGTGTCTTGAGAATCTGATACAGTTTCTGTAAGTGAGCTTCTCACCACAGCAAATGTACCTGATGTGTAGAGTCTTGCTTGATGTTTTGGACAATTTATTTTGCTTGTCATTGATTTTGCACCTGCAGCTGCAATTTTATTTCCCCTCACCAAAACTTCAAAAAATAAAACTTTTACCACTGAGGTTAGCCCATGACTCAGGTCTAGCCCCAGGCTTGAAAACAGAAATGTAGGAATATGGGAAGATGATGTGACAAATTCATGAATAATCTGCAACTTCATAGATCATAGAGTCCCGATAGTGTGGAAACAGGCCCTTTGACCCAACAAGTCCAAACTGACCCTTGGAGCATCCCACCCAGACCCATATCCCTATAACCCACCTAATCTACACACCCCTGAACATTATGGGCAATTTAGCATGGCCAATCCACCTACCCGGCACATCTTTGGACTGTGGGAGGAAACCGGAGCACCCGCATGCAGACGCGGGGAAAATGTGCAAACTCCACACAGACAGTCGTCCAAGGGTGGAATCAAACCTGGGTCCCTGGTGCTGTGAGACAGCAGTGCTAACCACTGAGCCACCATTGCCCTCCTATATAGCTCTGAGATGTGTACTGTCTACATCAGATGCCTCAAGGTGTTGAAGCAGTGCCACCAATGCTACTTGCGCAAAATCCTGCAAATCCACTGGGAAGACAGACACCCCAACACCAGCATCCTCGACGAGGCCAACATCCCCAGCATCAAGGCACTGACCATCCTTGATTGGTTGTGATGGGTCAGGCACATCATTTGCATGACTGACACGAGACTCCCCAAGCGGGTGACTCCCAGAAATGGCAGATGAGCCCCAGGTGGACACACAAAGTGCTTCAATGACACCCTACAGGCCTCGCTGGTGAAGTGCGACATTCCCACAAACACCTGGGAATCACTGCACCAAGACCGTCCAAAATGGAGGAGGACTATCTGGGAAGGTGTCAAGCGTTTTAAGACTTGCCCTCGGGAAGAAGAAGAACCCAGGCGAAAACAGTGAAAGGAGTGCACTACCACACCAACGCTCCACCCCTCTCTTCCCATGACTCCTTCTACCCTTAATGTAGCACAGCCTGCAGTAGCTGTATCGGTCTGTATAACCACGTATAGGCTCACCCTGGGAGTGGAAGAGAGTCATCCCCGTCCGTGAGGGGCCGTCAGTAATGATGATTGCATAACATGTTTGATTTGCAAAATTCTATCGATCTCAGCTTTTAAAATTAATCTAGCATCAATTTCTATTTGCGGGAGAGAGCTTCAAACATTTACCATCATTTCTTGGTGTTGCCTGACCTCACTCTTGGAAGGTGTCCATGGCCTTCATTCTTAGGATCTGGTCCAGTCCTAGATACACCAAGCAATGAAAGCAAATTCTATCTGTGCATTCCCCTTAAGCCCTTGAAAACTTCAATCAATTCACCCTTATCCTGTTATTAACATGGAATTCAACCTTTGTGTAATCTGTTCTCGCAATTATCTTTGGAGTGCAGATATCATTCTGGTAAACAGGCTGCTCTCCGTCAGAGGCTGATACAACCTGCCAAATAGTTGTGCCCAAAATTGCTCAAATGACTGTGCTCCATGTGTGGTCGATTCAACAAGGGCTTAAACTGAAACATGACTCTTTATTCCAGTTCTCTGCAGATAAGAAAAAAACTGCATTCTGGTAACCTTTTCGATTATTGTTTTCTTCTGTAGGTGCTCTTACATGTTGAGAACATAAAATCTAGGCTGACCAACTCGTGCAGTACTGAGGGAGTACTGCACTGTCAAATGTGCCATCTTTCAGATGTAAAGTTAAACTGAGGCCCCACCTACCTTCTCAGCTTGGGTCAGGGAGGTGCCTTCTGACTTTGATGAGCCAAAGAATTGATTGACTTCAATAAATTGGGTTGAACTGTTAAAGAGAAAACAGTGGGAAGCATCAATAATTCATACTATGCAAAACCAGAGTGTGGTGTTGAAAAGTAACAGCTCCATTCGTGTAATTAAACAAATGTAATCAAATGTTAAGGCAATGACTACCTGTCAAAAAGGAAAGGTTTACACAGATGCAATAGACGTGGAATCCAGTGCATTGGGAGAGCTACAAAACCCATAGCAGGTCAACAGAGAAATTATTAAAGAAATGCAGATTGACGTTGAGAGCAATTTCAAAACCAACAGCTGAAGGAAGTTATAAATACATTTGAATGATTTATTCCCACATTTATCTGGAGAGACACAGTGAAAAGTGCTCTGTTGCCACAATCCAGCACCATTCTGAGGTATGAAAGAATAAAAAGAAAGTACTTAAATAGAGTTCATCTTTATCGGCCAGGGTCTCAAACATGGTTCCAGAACGTATGCAAGATCTCTGCAAGGTCCCTACTCCAGAGCAACCAGTAGGAGTCCCCGCTCCGCCATTGCTGCAGCTGATGCCTCACCGCCAATTCCAGGAATCCCCACATTGGGCCTAAGGAGCCAGGAGTCCCCACCCTGGTCACTACCAACACCGCTCTGACCTCCCCACCAAGTCAGGAAGATGAAGAAAAGTTGAAGAAATAGGAAATAAAGACAAAAAAAAGGAGTAACAAGAAGGAAAAGAATGTGGCTGGCCTGGAAAACACAGAGCTACAGTGCCATAGTTACCACTTTGAATAGCAGGGCCCACTCTCCCCTCCACACTGCAGGGCCCGCTCTCCCCTCCACACTGC
>NC_063337.1:82978643-82985927 GCF_021869965.1 Rhincodon typus
TCCCCTCCACACTGCAGGGCCCGCTCTCCCCTCCACACTGCGGGGCCTGCTCTCCCCTCCACACTGCAGGGTTCACTCTCCCCTCCACACTGCAGGGCTCACTCTCCCCTCCATGCTGCAGGGCAGGATCAATCTCCCCTTGCATTTCCCATGGCTAATCCACCTAGCCTGTACATCCTTGGACGCTATGGGCACTTTAGCATGGCCAATCCATCTAACCTGCACAACAATAGTTTGTCACGTTCAGTTTCTGGTCAATGTTGATATTGTGCAATTTAGTGATCGAAACAACATCGATTGCAAAAGGGAGATGGTTAGATTGTCTCTTACTGTAGATGGTCATTGCCTGGTACTTGTCTCACAGATATTACTTGCCATTTATCTGTGTGTTGTCCCAGCCTTGCTGCACATGGACATGGACTGTTTCACTGTATTATGAATCGTAGCGCTGAACATTGTGCAATCAACAGTAAAATCCTCACTTCTGACCTTATGATGGAGGAAATGCCATTGATGAAACAGTTAAAGATGACTGGGCCTGAGGAATTCCTGCAGAGATGTCCTTGCACTGAGATGATTAGCCACTAATAAGTACCACCTTCTTCCTTTATTCAAGTCAGGGGAGAGGTAGTAGCCTAATGGCATTATTGCTAGAGAATTAATCCAGAAACTCAGCTAATGTTCTGGGGACCCAGGTACAAATCCTGCCACCAGAGATGGTGAAATTTGAATTTAATAAAAGATTTCTAGAATTAAAAATCTACTGATGTCCATGAAACCATTGTAGATTGTTGGAAAACCCCATCCAGCTCACAAATTTCCTTCATGGAAGGAAATCTGCCAATTTCACCTGGTCTGGCCTACATGTGACTCCAGAGCCACAGCAATGTGGTTGACTCTCAACTGCTTTCTGAAACGGTCTGGCAAGCCACACAGTTGTACCAATCGCTACAAAGTCTCGACAAAGAAATGAAACTGGATAGACCACCTAGCACCAACCTTACTCCTGGAAAAGACAACAGCAGAAACAGCCCTATTGACCCTGCAAAGTCCTCCATATTAACACCTGTGGGGCTAGTGCCAAAATTGGGAGAGCTGTTTTACAAACTACTCAAGCAACAGCCTGACACAGTCATTCTCCCAAAATCATACCTTATGGACAGTGTCCCAGACACCATCATCACGATCCCTGGATATGTCCTGTTGCACCAGCAGGAGAGAAAGAGCAGAGGTGGTAGCCAATGGGCACACAGTTAGGAGGGGAGTCCTTGGGGAGTCTTTTCTGGACCTCATGAAATCTCATGGCTTCAGGTTTAATATGGGCAAGGAAACGTCCTGCTCGTTACCATGTAGCATCCTCCCTCAGCTGATGAATTGCTATTCCTCAATGTTGAACAACACTTAGAGGAAGCATTGAGAGTGGCAAAGATGCAAAATGTACTCTGTGTGGGGGATTTCAATGTCCACCACCAAGGGTGGCTCAGCAGCAGTACAACTGATCAAGTTGGTTGGGTTCTAAAGGACATAGCTGCTAGATTGGGTCTGCAGCAGGAGGTGAGGGAACCAACAAGAGGGAAAAACATACTTGACCTCATCCTCACCAATCTGCCAGGTGCAGTTGCATCTGTCCATGACAGTATCGGTAAGAGTGACCATCGTTCAGTCCTTGTGGACACAAGGTCCCACCTTCACATTGAGAATACTCTCCATCGTGCTGTGTGGCACTATCACCTTGCTAAATGGGACACACTTCAAACAGACCTACCAACTGAAGACTGAGCATCTTTGAGGTGCTGTAGGCCATCAACTGCAGCAGGATTGTACTCCTGCTCAGTGACACTCAGTTTGTATTCTGCCAGGGCCACTCAACTCCTGATCTCATTACAGCCTTGGTTCGGACATGGTCAAAAGAGCTAAGTTCCAGAGGTGAAGGGAGAGTGACAGCCTTTGATATCAAGGCTGCATTCGACCAAGTGTAGCATCAAGGAGCTACCTCACAAAACTTGAATCAATGGATATCAGGGGAAACATTTTCCGCTGGTTGGAGTCATACGTGACACACAGGAAGATGGTTGTGGTTGTTTGAGGTCAGTCATCTCAGCTCCAGGGCATCTCTGCAGCAGTTCCTCAGGGTAGTGTTCTGGGCCCAACCATCTTCAGCTGCTTCATCAATGACCTTTCCTTCCAACCTTAAATCCTCAGTAGGGATGTTCATCAATAATTGCACAATGTTCAGCATCATTCGCGGCTCGTCAGATACTGAAGCAGTCCATGTTCAAATGCAACAGGATCTGAACCATATCCAGGTTTGGGCTGACAAGTGACAAATCACATTCATGGCTCACAAATGCCAGGCTATACCATCACCAATAAGAGACAATCTAACCACCATCCCTTGACACTCAATGGTGTTACCATCACTGAATCCCCCACTATCGACATCCTGGGGGTTACCATTGACCAGAAACTCAACTGGACTCACCACATAAATATGGCGGTGAAAACAGCAGGTCAAAGGCTCAGAATACTGCAATGAATTACTCACCTCATGACTCCCCAAAGCTTGTCCACACCTACAAGGCACAAGTCAGGAGTGTGATGGAAAACTCCCCATTTGCCTGGATGGGTGGAGCCAAGCAACACTCAAGAAACTTGACACCATCCAGGACAAAGCAGCCCCCTTGCTTGGCACCACATTCAAAAGCAACTACCCTCACCACCACTGCCGCTCAGTAGCAGCAATGTGTACTATCTACAAGATGTACTGCAGAAAATCACCAAAGTTCCTTAGACAGCACCTTCCAGACCCATGACCACTACTGTCAAGAAGAACAAACGCAGTAGATATATGGGAACACCACCAACTGCAAGTCCACCTCCAAGTCAGTCTCCATCCTGACTTGGAAATATATTGAATTCTTTGACTCTCACTGGATCAAAATCCTGGAATTCCCTCTGTAATGGCATTGTAGGTCTACCTATAGCACATGGAATGCACCAGTTCAAGAAAGCAGCTCACCACCACCTTCTCAAAGGCAGCTAGGCAGCAGTAATGAATGCTGGTCAGTCAGCGACACCCACGTATCATGACTGAACAAAAGCTAAAGGTAGGAAACCAACAGAGAGTTTTCCTCCTGACTTTCATTGACTCTTCTTTGTGAAGGTACATTCGAGGAAGGAGTTGGACAATTTCCTTTCCCCACCAGAGCCACCTTGAGGGTAACACGTAGAGACAGAGTCTTGGTACGTGGAACTAAGACTCCCAGTATGTAGGAAGCTTCAGGAGGAGCTTTCTAACCACCAGCCAAGCTAAGTCTTGATTCTTGCTCAAAATGTCTGGGGATGATACATTATACCAAATGAGTTTGACAGTCTGTTCTGAGAACCATCCAGCTCCTTCTCACACAGGACCTTGAGGATGTTCCCTGAGGATGATTGCCTGAAGGACAGAATAGAAGCTTTCCTTTCCACCAGTAGTAGTGGTGTAGATGGTAGCAAGCAAGCCATCTAGAGTGGGAAATACCCTCATTACCTGGATGGGTGTGCGGAGGAGCACCCCTGGTCCCACGGAAATAATTTTGTATTTCGCAGTTTTGTCCCACTTTGGATGTATGGATGGATTAAAGTAGTTGGACCAGTAAAGTTCCTCTTTCAGAGATAGTAGGAACCGCAGGTGCTGGAGTCAGAGATAACACAGTGTGGAGCTAGAGGAACACAGCAGGCCGGGCAGCATCCGAGGAGCAGGAAAGTTGATGTTTCGGGTTGGGATCTTCACCCAGTTATCTCCCAAAGTGATAATGGAGATGCTGTTCCCCTCATAGGACACCTATTTCTCATATTAAAATGATCTACCATCTTATCTGAATTGATTTGATTTATTATTGTCACACGTACTGTAATACAGTGAAAAGTGTTATTTTGCGTGCAATCCAGACAAATCATATCTTACATAAGTACATCAAGGTAGTAGAACAGAATGCAGAATATAGTGTTACAGCTACAGGGTTCGTGCAGAGAAAGATTGACTCTCATGTAAGGTTTCAAACCGTCCCAGAGCTAGGGTGATTTTAGCTGGATTTGGAGCAGAAAGGTGATGGGAACTTCTCTTGCAGTTTTCAGGAGCTATCATTCCCCTTGATGGATCCAACTGGTTCTGTGTTCAATTCCTCCTCCCCTGCAAGAGCACAATGTTAATGCTGACACTTTGGTGCAATACTGAGGGAGTGCTGCACTGTCAGACATCCCACCTTGAATACGAAACATGAAACCAAGGCCCTACCTACTTTCCCCTACTTTCCAAAAGATATCATGGCATTGTTTGAGAAGGGAGGTAACCATTGGGCCACAGACAATATTTATCCTTCAGTAAACAGCACCAAAGCCAAAATCTAGTTCATTGCCACATTGCTGATTGTGTGTGCTTTCTGGGAACAAAATAACATGTAGTCCTTTCTAGATTACAATAGTGGCTAGACATCAAAAGTATCTCATAGGCTGAAAAGTGCTTTGAGCCACACATTGTTGCAAGAAACGCTCTATAAATGCAAATCTTTTTTCTTTTCCCACCAGAACAATGGCACGTTCCTCTTTTGAGGTAACAATCCAGTTTGTTCAGTAATGTCCTTTAGTGAACTGAACCTGACATTCCTGTTCTGACTTATGCTTAACCTCCGTCCCATGTTATCTACCTAGTTCTTAACCAACTGAAGTGTGGGCAAGCACACCTCCTGGTTGTGACCAACCACCATCCAGTTTAGCAGTTCAAGTTTAGTTCAGTTTTTAATAAAACAGCGGGTGAGAAATAAAGGCTGACCTGGCAGCATTAGCCATCTTGAGAATGAATTAAAATAAACATGTGCATTGGCATATCAAGTGAAAACGGATTTGGCTTTAACTGTGCTTCCCTTTGCAACAGTGTGTTAATATTTATTGGTTAGGTTAATGTATGAAGGCTGGCCAATTTACTTATACGTACAGGAGCATTTTTAGTTTTTAACCAGAAGTAAGTGTTAGAGTACCAGAGAGCTCTGAGACCAGATCTTGTTGACTCTGTCCAGTTTTCGTTTCTCCCTTGTGTTTGTTCTCTTTTTTTCAGTTTATCAGTTTGTTTTTTTTTTCACTTACCTCCTGGACAGAGCTTGGTGACGGAGGTGATGAGATCGGATTGTGGAGCGTGGCAGGGGCTAGGCCCCAGAATGGGACTTTGAGCTCGATGACGAGGCATGTGGTGACCCTGGGCGGAACTAGCAGGCGGCATTGCCGAGGTCCAGGATGGTCAGCGGCAAGTTGGCTGGTGAGCCTGGGGGAGACTCTGGTTATCGGCTACGAGATGGCAGTGCAGAGGAGATCAATCACAGTATGGGAAAGAGATTGAGCCCATTGCAGAAGACAGGGGTGTCCAGCGTGGGGGAGAGATTGAGCCCAAGTGGGGAAAGCCCAGGGTGGAGCATTTGCAGGCCCATGGCTAAAGAAGAAATGTAATGCTGAACTTTTAGCTTCATTTCTTTATTTTTCTGCTTGGTACCTAAGATTTTGTATCTAGGTGCCTTTGTATCTAAAATGGCGCCAGGAATGGTGACTTTGTACACTTTTTACTGTACTCCTGTACCCCTGTACTTGAGTATACATGACAATAAAATCTAATTTTAGTTCTAAGAATATGAACACCAGGGCAGTATTTATTGCTCATTTTCCTGTAACCTTTGAAAAGGTGATACTGAGCTGCCTTTGTGAACTATTGCAGTCGATGTGGTGTAGACTGCTGTAAAGAAAGTGGATCCAGGACTTGACAGTGACAGTGAGGTAACGATGATGTAGGAAGCTGTTCCCACGCACTTTCTACATTTGCTGTCTTAGCTGGCAAATGGGAGTTTACAAGGTAATGCCAGGGAAGCCCTGACTCTTCTGGAAAGAAAAGGAAAGAAATTGGGAATAAAAATTAATTCCAAAAATTGCAACACTGTTAAGGCAAATGTAGTTCAAATTAAAAATATTGTGATATGCAATAATCTCATGATTGGAGCAACATTTACATACAGTGAGAAAACATCAATTTATCTTTAATAATTCTTATAATTGGTTAGTTTGACTACAACAACTCTCCTCTAGTTTTTAACCAAAGTACATCTTGTATTTATTGGAGTCCTGTGCAAGTACTATGTCCTTCACATTTGCAGGTTCAACTATGTTCCTGCATATCTTTATGCAAAAACAGCTCCAACCTCACAAATGCTTAAATATTAACTAGGAAGATTAAAATCAATTACTGTCGTGCAAAAATAAAAGTGCATACTTTAGAATATTCACATATTTTCCCTCATAAATGTGTTTTTCACCTGTACAGAAGCATGATCTGTAAAATTGAGGTGATTTTCGCCATCAAAGGAATTGTTTTCTCGTGTGGTCAAGTACATACTATAAACTGCCAAGAATACTCAATAACATGTATTCAACTGAACAAAATATTTTTATTCAATTTAGTTTCAGTCTTGTGACAATGGCCTTCAGCATTGTATGATGCATCACGATTATGTGCAATTTCATTGAGTGCACAAACCAGGCAACCATAAACATGGTAATGTTAGCACTGTAAGAATCCTCCACAAAGTAGCTCACAGCAAATAATTTATGACTGTGTTTTGACACTTGAAAGATGTTTTGGACAGATGGAAGTTTATGCAACTCATAGTTACATTTGATGTTTAGGTTTTCCATCTACTCGCCTGCTCTTGTTTTATATTTTACTTGATCTGAAATATGAAATTTCTATCAACATACAAAAAGCCTCCTTATATCTAATTTATTTTTTGACATTGTAGATAAATTGTTGACAAGTCATTCATTTTTACATAAGGGAGAGCTTACCTTTTATTTCATTTACCTGATGGGTTTCTCCTGTTTCACAGATCAGTTATATTTATAAACTCTGAGAAGGAATCTCAATACAGATTCATTTCATCCACTTTTGGTAGAAAATAGGGGAAAGGAATAGTAGAAAATTTAGGTGCTTTTATCTATACTATTTTTGTTGCCTCTCTTCTTTCTAAGACACTATCATTTGCTGGGGATTAGTTTTACAACTAATAGGCAGCCCTGGCATATAATTCCTTTGGGCAGCTATATAGTCAGTATCAATAGATTATTTGACTGTATTATAGATAACCCTAATCCTGACCACAACTGGCACCTGACAGAGACAACAAGTTGCAGAGCTGGATGAACACAGCAGGCCAAGCAGCATCATAGGAGCAAAAAGGCTGACGTTTCGGGCCTAGACCCTTCAAA
>NC_063337.1:82986327-83022890 GCF_021869965.1 Rhincodon typus
TTTGAAGGGTCTAGGCCCGAAACGTCAGCCTTTTTGCTCCTATGATGCTGCTTGGCCTGCTGTGTTCATCCAGCTCTGCACCTTGTTGTCTTGGATTCTCCAGCATCTGCAGTTCCTACTATCTCTGGCACCTGACAGATATATGTTTTCCAACAAAAATCAATTCTGCAATTACCGGAAGCAGTAATTCTTGTAAAAATGTTTCTGTTTGCTGAGGGAACTGGTTCTAATTGTGAAACCCAAGAGTTACCCTCGCTGAAATTTTTAGTTTGTGCACCATCAGTCAAAGCTGCAATATTTGGGCCTGGTGCTTCAGGGTTGTTCATTGTACAATTCAAGCAAATTCTTGTCTAGATCATTAGAGATGAAGTTTTGGAATTCTGTAACATTTATCTGTCAGAAAATATGAATAGAAAATTCAAATATTTGTGTACTTTCAAAGCTTATCCAATTTTGGATATACATATGAGAATTTGGGGAGGTGATGGCCTATTGGCATTATTGCTGAACTGTTAATCCGGAGACCTAGATAATGTTCTGGGAATCCAGGTTAAAATCCCACTATGGCAGATGGTGGAATTTGAATTCAATACAAATCTGGAATTAAGAGGCTAATGATGACCATGAATCCATCGTTGATTGTCGGAAAAACCAATCTGGTTCACTCACATATATTAGGGAGGGAAATCTGTCATCCTTACCTGGTCTGTCCTACATGTGACTGTAGACCCGCAGCAATGTGGCTGACTCTTATCTGCCTGATGGGCAATAAATGCTGGCCTGGTCACCAACACCCACACCCTGTGAATGAATAAATTAAAAAAATCTTCTTCATTGAGCATATAATATAGAACAGTACAGAAAGGAACAGACCCCTCTGCTTACCATCTCTGTGCCAACTATAATGCCATTCTAAACTTATCTCATCTGCCTGCACATGATCTGTGCCCCTGTATTCCCTGCCTGTTCAAGTGCCTAACTAAATGCCTCTTAAACATTGCTATCCTATCTGCTTCTACCCTTGAGTGTAGAAGGTTGAGGGGTAACCTTTTAGAAGTTTATAAAGTCATGAGGGGCATAGATAAGATGAATAGCAAAGGTCTTCTCTTGAGCGTGGGGGAGTTCAAAACGAGGGGGCATATTTTTAAGGTGAGAGGAGAAAGACTTAAAAGGGGCCCGAGGGGCAACTTTTTCACACAGAGGATGCTTCGTATGTGGAATGAACTGCCAGAGGAAGGGGTGGATGCAGGTACAGTTGCAACATTTAAAAGACATTTGGACAGGTACATGAATAGGAAAGGTTTAGAGGGATATGGGTCAAACACAGGCAAATGGGATCAGTTTATTCTGGGAAACTTGATCAACATGGACAAATTGGACCGACCGGTCTGTTTCCATGCTGTAAGACTCTATGATTTTATGACTTCCACTAGCTGTGTGTCCCAGCCTCTATGTAAAAAACTTACCTTACCATCTCCTTTAAACTTTTTCCCTCACTTTAAACCTATGCCCTGTAGTGTTTGACATTTCTACCTTGAGTAAAAGATTCCAACTATCCACCTTATCCTTGCTTCTCGTAATTTTATATACTTCTATCAGCCTCTGATGCTCTATTGAAAACAATCCAAGTTTGTCCAATCTCTTCTTATAGCAAATACACTCCAGTCCAGATGACATCCCAGTAAACCAGTTTTGCACCGTCTTAAATTGCCAGTCTCCAATATTATTTCCAAGTTATGAACTTGCCAGACAGATATGCCTGTCAACTGACCATAATAGCAACTGAATCCAGTACTAACTGAATCCACCACAATTATGCTTGGTTAATAACGTAGCCAATAACTACCAGCAATATTCTCTTGTAAATATAACTGTACAGCATAATTCTGTTCAGTTTGGCAGTACCAGGCTCAGTATGAATGTAAACATTAGACCAACCATCTCCAACCAAATTTATAAAAATGATCATTATTAGAATTATTTTAATTATGCTGCTTAGATTTACATAGTACTTCCATGCCGACAAAAGGTTGTCAGTGTAAGTGATATTGAAGCATGCTGAATGAGTTGCTCTACTGCTTGCTGTAGGTAGAGTTATATGTAGGAGCTTGTGACATAGTTGTAATGCAGAAATCCAGGCTAATACTTTGGGGTCATGGGTTTAAATCCCACTGAGTCAACTGGTGAAATTTAAAAATGCTCTGTAAATCTGCAATATAAAGTTACTCTTAGTATTTGTGGCCATGACAACTCTCATTGATTCTTATAAAAACCTACCTGGCCACCCCTCCTCTCTCTATTTATTTCCCAGCTCCCGTCCCTCTCCCCATTTCTGAAGAAGGGTCCTGACCCAAAACGTCAGCTTTCCTGCTCCTCCGATGCTGCTTGGCCTGCTATGTTCCTCCAGCTCCACACTGTGTTATCTCTGACTCCAGTATCTGCAGTTCTTACCATCTCTGGCTCACATAAATCACTTTCGGAAAGTCAATCTATCTTCTATTCCCTGTCTGGCCTACATGCGATTCTAGACGCGCATCAATGCATTTGATTCTTAATTGTCCTCTGAACAAACCATTCAGCTCAAGATCCATTCCGGATGGGAAAGACCGCATCCCATGAAAGAATAATGAGGAAAAGACTGCAGCTACAAGAATTGATATTGAGTCCACTTGCTGGATGCCTATGTTATTACATTGGGCTTATATAGTATAATTGTTAGTTGCTACTTATTCACCCCAAGATAAATTTTCTTGTCCTCCAGACATTAGAAGAGATGGTATCTGAATGTTAACGTCACTGGACTAGCGATACAGAGACCCAGGTTAATGCTCTGGGATAAGTGTTCACATTCCAACACAGCAGCCAATGGAATTTAAACCCAATTAACTATTCTGGTATTAGAAACTAGCCTTAGAAATGGTGATCAGCACATATATTGTAAAACATTGTTGGAAAAAAGAAATCCGTCTTTGGGATTGGTCAGGCGTCGGTGGCTTGGGGATTTAGGGTGGGGGATTTTGGTGACAGATGGGGTGTTTGGATGTGTTGGGGAGGTGGAGGGGGGAGTTATTGGGTGTATGGTTATTGGAGATTTTTGGGGGGAAATGTGTCAGATCAAATGGACAGTTGGATGTCCAAGGAGTGGTAGTGGGGATCTGGGGAGGGTGGTTGGTCTTTGGGGATGCTGAGTTTAGGTTTCTGTGGTGGGTGGATTGAGTGTTTGATGGTAAGAGGTATCAAATGGGCACATTGGGGATGGGATGAACTGGGGTTCATGTGTTCAGGGGGATCTGTGTGAGTGACTTGGGGTCAGTTTAATAGCTAGCCAGGTGTGAGAGCTGGTTTTAACTGCTCAAACCTTCCGGGGTAACTATCCAGCTAAATAAGTGAGAACCCTTTGAGATTTTCAATTCTAAATCAGAATTGGGTAATTGCCTATTGGAGATGGAATCTTCTTCGGCAATTGTGGTTTAGTCAATGCAACAGGCTTTCTGAGAGGTCCCAATGTATATCTCTCAGGGAGTGTCTGCTCTCTAACACTCTAGAGACCAAAACATCTGGTCCATAGGTACCACCTGAGAGCCACTGAATTACAGTAGTTTCAATAAATCTATGCAGTCAAATCAACAAATAATTATGCTTTGATAGTCAGGGAAAGACTCTCTCACCCAATCTGTTTGAATTTCAAATTCATGTGAGTACCAATCTCCTGACAATTCAATGTTGACCAACTTCACAGCTTAGCTAAAATCCTCTGTTTCTACAAAATTTCCTGCAGCTTAAACATCAACCATCTAAGGAACCACAAACCTGCTACAAAAGAAACTGAAACAATCTTAACTTGTCTTTTTTTCTTCATTTGTGGATAATTATAGAGTAATAGTGTGGGTGAGTCGACAGAGTGAAATTTCACTTTTAAACCTACACGCTAAATGTGTGACAATAAATAAGTTCCTTTATCTTTAAATTGACAAATGTTTCTGCATTTAAATTGGAACAAGTCAGTCTGAAGGTAAGAAAACACAGGAACCTCAAATACAAAACAATTTGATCACAGACAATAAAATAACAAATTCTATCTATGGCAACTGAATATAGGTTTGTTTGTTTAAATTAATTCAAATATCAATATTGAAATGGTTAATTTTCATGCACTATTTTGAAAGCGATTTTTAAATGACCTTTCTTTTAGATATTTGATGAGTCCTTGAATACAAACAAAAGGTACCTTCTTTATTTATATAACACAAATAGTTTACAGACAGCATGTATCACTGTCAGATCCATAGCTTTGGATGTGATTACACAAAATACATTGTATAAATAGAGCACATGGCAGTTCACTTGTGAATCAGCAAAATAAACCGTAATGTCTGGTTTGGTTTGTAAACTTCTGATGTGTGTGATATGCATGACTTCTGTGGTTCAAAATAATTTATGGGTTACCTTATAATCTTCTCACAAGTTACTCCGTAATTCCTTACCCCTCAACATATTCATCTTAACCAAGGCCTATAATTAGTCTGAATTATAAGCTTAGTGAGAGAACTTATAAAAAAATTAGTGAAAAATGTCATTGATATTATCAACATCTTTTTTTCATGTTGTAACTGGTAAATTAACTAACTACCTGTTTGTAATCAGACCTGTAAACTTCCATTTGCAAAAGGCACTACACCCACACATCTGTCAGCAACTGCTCACTAATTCAAATAATATAGTCTGGTACATTTTTTAAAAAGAGGTAAGCATCTAATATAAAATTAAATGGTGGTAACTGGTAATTGTTCACTTTAAAATGTTTTGTGGAAACTGCCAAACACAGTTATATACATAGGCAACAGCAACACTTCTTTCACTTTGTCACAAAAGCAAAATATTGTGAATGCGGGCAATCTGAAATTTAAACAGCAAGTACTTGAGAAATGAGTGGAGAATCTAGGGTTGCATGGTGTCTCAGTGGTTAGCACTGCTGCCTCACAGTGCTAGGGACCCAGGTACAATTCCACCTTTGGATGACTGTTTGTGTGGAGTTTACACATTCTCCCTGTATCTACACAGGTTTCCTCCCACAGTCCAAAAATGTGCAGGTTAGGTGGATTGGCCATGCTAAATTGCCCATAGTGTTCAGGGATGTGTAGATTAGGTGGGTTATAGGGGGTTGCGTCAGTGTTGATTTGTTGGGCTGAAGGGCCTGTTTCCCCACCGTAGGGATTCTTTGATCCAATCCTATGGGGGAAAAAAAACTCAGCTGCAACTTGCAATTTTTAAGCTGTGTTGAGTTTTTTTTTAAGAGAACTTCTTGCTGCAAAGCCTAGCAGAAATCTCCCACTGCATCTTAGTAAACTTGCCTCATTAATGAGCTATTCTGTCCTGCTGGCACTCTCATGCCCGATTCTATTCCCACCCTCAAGGAACACTGGATATCTGCTGCAAACAATGTAATGCAGAAGTGTTTAGTAGATCAAAGATGTGCCAAAAGAGTCCTTAGAGGCTGGCACATGTCAAATGCATCCATGGACTTGGATGCAAATGGCTGATGCCTATGGAGTGTGCCCTGAGATTTTGGTGCCCAGTGTCCAATAATGAGACTCTTTGGAGCAAGCAGCAAGTGGATTAATCAGATACCAGTTTGAGATTCCATATCAAGATTTCCTGACGGCTGGTTTGTACAGTGAATTTGATAAGGTAGGAAGTTGAATATTAATGAGGTGAGTTGCGGTGTTAATAAGGCACTTAACAAAGTTTAACAACTCGCCGTTGCCTAACATGAAACTTGCTACGCTGCTCGCCAATAGCATAAAAATTGCAGCGCCATGCTCCCAACGTCGAGATGGGCCTCAGTGGACCCCTTGTCAAATTATGCCACAAATCTCGCCATAGCCATGTTAAATCAGTCCCTTATAGATTCCACATTTAACATTTCAGGTGGATTACTTTTCATCACAGCCTTTAACTTATTCAAACTCTGCAAGATACTTTTCTTATTAAACCTCACTGGCCCTCGTTCATCGTTCTTTAATTGGGCAATAAAACTGTGTTCTATAATAGTACAATCAGTTACACTGATGGATGATTTAGCTTTTATCATTTCTGGTCAGTAGCTTTTCTTAACATAAATGTGACAAAGAGAAATTTCGACAGTTTTATTTGATTAAGTTTATATTGCGTTTTCTTTAAGTCATGTCTAAGTGACATAGACTTAAATAAATTTACAATGTTTTGAATCCACAGTTGTTACAGATTTTGGAAATTGATGAAACTGATAACAGAGTGACAGAATCATAGAATACATAGGAGGGAGAGAGAAAGGATATGATAGACCAAAGAAAGAAAGACTGGGGCCTGAAAGAAGATAATGGAAAATAATCTTTCATTTAAAGTTTGCTCAATTTTCAAACAATAATCTAACTTTACAGCTCGTCTGTGTTTGTTGAGAATTAGAAAAGCTTGTGTTAATCACACAGGCAAGGTTCTAATTTCCAATACAGTGGCAGAATAGAAGAGAAAGACAGGGACATACAGATCCCTTCTTATTTCAATTTGATTTATTTAAGGACAAATTTGAATTTGAAACCAAATAAACCTCATTCAATGAAAAAGACGGGAAGAGAGATGAGAAGTTGAAAAGCAAGAGGAAAACAAGTAATGGTTGACGGAACTTCTGGTCTCATCATTTTCCCATGGGCATTACACAGAGGCACTGTTCCTTTGTGCTCCAGGGATCACAGTCACTGCTTTGTCTCCATAGCAGCCAGGACTGGAGGAAGGACTGTCACAGTCAAGGATATGTGTCCAGCCAACCAGGGGTCTGGACAAGTGAGGGTTGGCACTGGCATGTCAGGCCACTCGAGTGGGTGCCCCATGTTTGTCCTGTCACCCTTGTGCACAGAAGTTAAGGGGAAGACAGGTAGGCAGTTGGAGCTGCATGTAAAAGGCTTATAGGGTTGCCTGGCTGTGAGTGAAATCTGTGGGGTTGGCGGAATGAACACTTAGAACGGAATGGGATGATGTTGAAGATCTCAGCAGCATGTTAACACTGAGGCGGAAAGCCCACTGGCAGAGCACCACTGGCTATCATTCCAACGTGAAGCATATGGATAGAGCACTCTGCTGAGGAGAATCGCTATGAAGGAACTCCCAATGAGCAGGGTAAGTGAGACTGGTATCTGCGGCCAGTCACTAAATGTTCACATGGGTATCAAATGCCTTGCTGTGAAATTATGCAGACATCCTGGTAGATCCTTGTGTGTTTTTTTTAAACAAGACAGTTCTTTCTCCTTGCAATCCACAGTTTTTAAAGTCACAATAAAGTCCACAGTTCTTGCAATCTCATTGTTTTGGTGGACCTCTTGGTATTTGCATGTGTAAGACTGAATGACCTGATGATAAGTACAGAACTGCATACTTTGTACCATTCACCATTGATGAATTCCTGCAAAGTTTGAAAGAAATGATATTCGGCACACATTTTGAAATGAGGCAGTCTGACTCATGTGTAGTCTTCCATGACAGCAGTGGAGCCTTTGCAGAATGATGGTTTTAACCATTTTGGAAACAGTGTTTATTGCTCCAAACCAAAGATTACAAGTTACTAGAACAAAGGGAAAAAGATCTGTAACAGGATGACAGATAGAAGCGGACTGTAAAATCAAACAGCACCAAAGGAGGCCATTGACCCCATGCTAGTGCTGGTTCTTTGGAAGAGTTATCCATTAGTCCCTTCTCAAAACTTTAGCAGTGCAAATCTTTTCCTTACATGTATTTTCCAATATTTTTTAGCAGAAAGCTTTTGTTGCTATTTCAGCCAGTGCATTCCAGATCATAGCAGCTCACTGCATAATATAATTTTTGATTACCTGTCTGGTCCTTCTGTCATAATAAAAGTAAACAGAAATCTTCATCCTGGGAGGAAAAGAATTTAAAAAAAATTAGACTTGTATAGAACTTCGGGTAGATCACGCTTTGAGTTTGTGAGCAGTTCTGGTCACCATATTATGAAAATTATATGGAAAATGGATGATGGTCAAGGCAAAATGCCATCATAATGGGACAATAAAGGTTCAAGGAAACAATATGCATTTATATAGGACTTTTAACATAACTAACTGCCTCAAGCACTTCACAGAAACATCACAAAGCAAAATGACATCAAGCTACATAAGGATATATTAGGGCAGGTCATAGGTGACCAAAGCTTGGTCAATGACATAGGCTTGAATAAGTTTCTTGAAGGAAAAAGATGAGGCAGAGAGATAAAGAGGTTTAGAAAGAGAATTCCAGGGCTTAGGGCCCAGGCAGCTAAAGGCATGGCCACAGAGGTGCAGCAGATACAAACAAGGATCCTCAAAAGGTCCGGACTGGAGGGTGGTGATATGTTAGTGAGACTTGAGGACATTCCGGAGATAAGTGAGGGTAGGGTCATAAATGATTTGAAAACATATATAAGAATTTTAAAATTGAAATATTGCTCAACCAGGATTCAATATAGGTCAGTGAAGAAGAGTCAGAGTAAACATGAAACATTGACTCCGTTTCCCTTTCCACAGATGCTGCCAGACCTGTTGAGTTTCTCCAGCACATTTTCTTTTTAAGTTCTCCAGTATCTACTATACTTTGCTTTTATATTACTAAAGACAATGCCTTTAGAGGAAATTTCTGCCCATTCAGCACTGGATGTGGGACACGTGGTATAACAATTTATTTTATGTTTACTATGAAATGATCTACCTGAAGAGGGGTAAAAGCCAGTTTGAATAATGTGTTTGGTCATTCTTTAGACATTGTAAATTTTAACAAAATCATCCTTTTTTTTAAACAGTGATTGAAAACCATATTACATTTCACTGATTAAACAATCTAAAAGATGAGTATATTAAAAACAATTCTTATAGTCTGACAGTGCCCATGACTTTGATGTTCTTGTCTCTGGGTTTGAAAGTCATTAGTTCTTGTCCCATTCCAGAGATACCAACACATAAACTGATCTGACACTCAATGCTATACTGAGGGAAATACCACCTTTCAGCTGGGACTTTGAAATGAGGCCCCCTTTGTCCTTTCAGGTTGATGTCAAAGATCTTATGGTACTATTTCAAGCAAGAGCAGGCGAGTTCTCACTCAAGTTCAGGCCAATATTTACCCTTTGACCATTGTGACCCAAACAGATAAAGACAGTGCACAAACTGACTGCCTATGCTTCATACTTTGCTGTGATGTGGAGGTGCTGATGTTGGACTGGGGTGGACAAAATCAGAAGTCACACGACAGCAGGAGATAGTCCAACAGGTTTATTTGAAATCACAGGCTTTTGGAGTGTAGCCCCTTCATCAGGTGAAGTGCGAGAGAAGCACACAGAATTTATAGGCAGAGAGATCAAAGGCAGAGCAATCAAAAGATCATGCAACTGATGTGAGTGCAGTGTCGAATAACAAGTCTCTGCAGGTGATCAAAATTGTCAGATGGTGTGGGTAAAGTATCACAACTGAAGAACCAGCGAAGGGATGACGTATAAGATGATTAAATGAGGCAGAGGGATAATTTACAAAAAATTAAAAATAAGGTGGTGCCGGAGACAAACCAAATGACTGGAATAACATGATCAGTATGAAAGTCACATGCCGAGGGTCTAACCAGTGTAATAAGTAATCCAAAACTGTACAAACTAATTAAGATACAGAGATTATAACAATTTATCAAGGTGATAGTGTCAAAACAGGACAGTAAGGGAGATTTTACAGATACAGAGCAGTATGGTGGGGTCATATGTAGCCCAGCACGAACCCAAGATCATCGTTGAGGCTGTCTCCATGGGTACGGAACTTGGCTGTCAGTTTCTGCTCTGCGATTCTGCTTTGTTGTGCATCTCAAAGGCCACCTTGGAGGATGCTTACCTGAAGATGAGAGGCTGAATGTCCTTGACCGCTGAAGTGTTCCCACACTGGGAGGGAACATTCCTGTCTGGCGATTGTTGCGCAGTGTCCATTTATCTTTTGTCACAGCGTCTGCAATAGTTTCACCAATATACCATGCCTCGGGGGATCTCTGCCTGCAGCTTATGAGATAGACAACATTGGCCAAGTGACATGAGTATCTGCCATGTATGTGGTGGGTGGTGTTCCCACGTGTGATGGTAGTGTCCATGTTGAAGATCTGACATGTCTTGCAGCAGTTGCCATGACAGGGTTGTGTGGCATTGTGGTTGATGTTGTCCTGAAGGCTGGGCAGTTTGCTGCAAACGATGGTGTGATTAAGGTTTGGTAGCTATTTGAAGGTGAGAAGTGGAGTTTTGGGATGATCTTGGCGAGATGCTCATTGTCATCGATGACATGTTGAAGGCTGCGAAGAACATGGCGTTGTCCCTCTGCTCTGGGGAAGTACTGGATGACGAAGGGTATTCTATCAGTCGTATTCTGTGTTTGTCTTCTGAGGATGTTGTTGTGGTTTTTCGCTGTGGCACGACAGAACTGGCAATTGATGAGTTGAGCATCATATCCCATTCTTATGAGGGTGTCTTTCAAAATCTTTAGGTGTCCGTCATGTTCCTCCTGTGTATGTGCAAGGCTTGTCCATAGGTGATGGTTGCTTTAATATGTTCAGGGTGGAAGCTAGACAGGTGCAGCATACTTTGTAACAGTAACTACATTTTAAATGTTGTTCATTGGGTGTAAAGTGCTTTGGAATATCCCGAGACTGTGAAAGATATTATAGTCATGTAATTTCTTTATCTTCTTTAAAATGAATTTTTGTCATTGCCATCACAATAAGATACATCCAAAATATTTACAGTGCACTTAGAATGCATTCCAAAGGTCAAATATTCACATATCTTAGCAAGACTACTGACAATCTTGTCTTTCCTTTGCCCTACCATAGTTTATGTAGCAGTTAAAATAAGTACTTTATTTTTTGGTGGTTTTTGAAGTTGATTTTACACTGAATTTCAACATTAACAAACTTCCATACCAAGAATGTAATTAAAGCATAATTTTCTGACTGATGCCATTATAGGTGGACAAAGGGGTCAGACCCTTCAGATAAATGTTGACCTTTCATTTGTAAATTTTGAATTCAATCTAAGCTGATCGGATGAACTTATCTCCCTATCAATTATACGACTCCTCTGTCAAAATATTAAGGACTTTGCTTCACATGGTCACAAAAATAAAGCTTTCTCTCGTTGTCAATTTCAGGGAACTGGGAATCTCACAGTTAAACCCACAGCGTTTGTTCTGGGAAATGGATATACTTCACTGGGGCAGGAGAGGGCGCTCTTCTGAAGTTGGAGGTGAAGAGCGGGGTTTACCTGGGAATGCTGACGCTCATAAGTGGGAAAGGGATTTGCTCCTCAGCACAGACATTATGTACGCTGATGAACTCAAAAACTAAGCAAACACCTAAATCTGGAACAGTCAGATTTGTGCACATGACAGATACGTACTGATACTGAAAACATAACATGAGATTGGAAGAAATTGATATAATGCTCTTACATTATTCAGGTTTTATCTATACTCTAAATTTGCTGCAAATTAATTTGACATTTTGTATTCATTACCCATCACTAATGTGTTTGTTAGGTGATATAGCCATATTGCCGTGGATCCAGGACAGTACTTAGACCGGATTGGGTAAGGGCCACTGGTTTCCTCCCCGTTTTACATCAATTCATTTGGTTATATTCTCACTATTAACTGAGGTTTTTTTTCCATGGGATTAGAATGAATTAATTAATAGTCTCTGATTTACTAAACCAAGGATATAATTACAATGTGCTCTATGAAGACAATAATTTCACAGACCAATAATCCTCGAAGAGAAAGAAATTCTTCTCATATTTGCCTTAAATAAGAGACCCCTTATTTTTATATTATACTGCTAGTTCTAGACTCTCCCATAATGGGAATAATTCTTTCAGCATCCATCACTTTAATTGCACTCATAACCTTTGAAGTTTCAATCAGATCATTTTTCATTTTTCTAAACTCCAATGAATACAGGTCTAACCTGCTCTGTCTTTTCTGTCATTGGTGGTAAAGTGTTTTGTAACATCTTGTGGTCATGAAGGATGCTGTACCAATAGCTAGTGCAACATATGTGAGGCACAAACTGGGTCTGTGTTCTCTAGGGTTTTTAAGATTAAGAGATGACTCCCATTGACACCTACAAAATACTGAAAGGAATAGACAGTGGTGATGCAAATAAGATGTTTCCCCTGATTGGTGAGTCTAGAACCAGGGGGCACAATTTAAGGTGGTTACCACTCAGAACTGAGGTGAGATTTTGTTTACTAAAAGCCTGGTGAATCTTTGGAATAGTCTCCCCTAAAGGGCTGTGGAAACTTCGTATTTGAGTACATTTAAAACAGAGGTTGATTCATTTTCGATCAGAAATGGCATAAAGGATAATGGAATACGGTGGATGGAGGCATTGAAGTGTTCGATCTGCCATGAACAAACTGAATGGCCTCCTTCTGTTCCTATGTTTAAAGGGTCCATGAGTATTTGGCTTTGACAGTAAAAGGACTGACTTGCTATTCATATGAAGAAATAAAAAATAGCTTTAACAGCGCAGTTGGTTAGGCAGCATCTTGGGAGAAAAGAGAGAAACAGATCATTTTTTGGGTCAATAATCTTTTATCAATCCAGATTATCATAGAATCCCTACAGTGTGGAAGCAGGCCATTCAACCCACATTGAACCTTTGAAGAGTATCCCACCTATACCCACCCTATCCCTGTAACCCTCTATTTCCCATGGCTAATCCACCTAACCTGTATGTCTTTGGACTATGGGAGGAAGCTGGAGTACCTGGAGAAAACAGCAGACACAAGGAGGATGTGCAAACTCTAACCCGGGTTCCTGGCGTTGTGAGGCAGCAGTGCTAACCACTGTGCCGCCCATAAAGTCATCAAACTGAAATATTACAGTTGTTCCTTTCCTAAAAAATGAAAGTGACTTGCATTTGTATAGCGCTTTCCTGTGCTGCCCAATGTCACAAACCACTTTCCAGCCAATTGAATACCATTTTGAAGTGTTGTTGCTATTTACAATGTCAGAAAGACACCAGCCAATTCGCTCACAGCAAGCCCCAACTGTCAGCAATGCAATATTGGCCAGACGTTGTTTTCTTTTAATAAGAAGGCAAATAGATCTTTTAACCCAGATAACAAGGTGTAGAGCTGGATGAACACAACAGGCCAGGCAGCATCAGAGGAGCAGGAAAGCTGATGTTTCGGGTCTGGACCCTTCTTCAGAAAATCTGGACCCTTCTTCAGAAAATTCAGAAAAGAGCATCCTGCTCCTCTGATGCTGCCTGGCCTGCTGTGTTCATCCAGGTCTACATCTTGTTATCTCAGACTCCAGCATCGGCAGTTCCTACTATCTCTGAGATCTGTTAACCCACCCTGCCTGCTATGGATTGAGAAGTAAATGCAAGGACAGCTCTGCCATCCCAGGAACAATTCTGATGACCTTCAGTTGCACTCCCTCTCAGTGTCCCTCCTGAGATGAGGGAACTAAAAACTGCAGATAGTAACTCCATCTGCTGTCTAGCTCAGTTCCTAGACAATTGAAGCAAAGCACTCACTACTGTGAATAAAACGAAATCATGATCTAACTCGTGCTGGTGAATGCAGACTTGGCCAGGATGTTTAGGCGCTCTCCTTTTACAGTTGGTGCACACGCACACAACAAGACCTACCTAGCCTCTCATGCCTCTGCATATCTGCTTTGTCACTTTCCTTTTTTCCCCTTTCCCTCGTCCCTCCCCTCCCGCTCACGTGGCCGCTTCCCAGTCAATGTGAAACAAAAGCCCTTTTCTCCTCCTCCTCCTCCTTCCAACCCCCCTCCCACCAGCGCCTCTTCCACTTGCGGGTAATCCTGAGCTCAAACCGAGAGTAGCCCCGGGAGATAAGAGCACGGCAGCTGCTCGCTAACTCGCAGGCGCTGGGGATCGAGGCGCAGCCAAAGGTACAAGGTGCTTTTGCCGGCAGAGCCTCCTTCGCTGGAGCCTGCATCTCTCCCCACCTCTCAGGCAATATAGGAGCACTCTCCTTAGCCGGAGAGAGGACTAGTTTGTTTGGGTTATACAGCGCAAAGAAGGCCAGGGTTTGAGTGCATGTGCCGTTTGCTTGTCTTCGTAAAAAAATTATTATTCTTGCTCGCCCCCCCCCCGTCCCTCTTTAAAACAGAAAATATAGGGCTGCAGACACAATCTGCTTAAATGTTCAGTGGACTGACTGCGAGCAAGATTCACTCCGCTCTCTATCCCCAAACTCTGCTTTCATTCTCCTAAATCTCACCCCTGCAGGGCGCAGGAGGCATTCTGCAGACTGGGATTTGTGTGTGGAAGGCAAATCGTTAATCGGGCCAAGATTTGACAGGCTATTGACGTTTACGGATCCTTATGTAATCGGAAACAATAATGCGTGAAGTGCTGAGATAGCAAATATCGATAAGAATCGGGAGGTAGCCGCATCACTGTGCATTGACCGGTTGCATCGACGGCAGCTTGAAGTTGGCTTGTTGTTCACTGACAAGTCGCCGAACTTGCCCACATTTCGGAGCAAATGGCCCAGCGACCTGGGAGCCTCTTAGTGACGAGGTCCTCCCACGTTGGTCTGGAACAGCTGAAGCACTAGCTGAACCCAGTGCCAGGATAAGGAAAGGAGAAGCAGCATCCTCCAGGATCTATCAGTCAGTGAAACCCAGCCATGGGGGAGGATAGCAGCAGCCAAGGCCAGCCCGAGGAAAAGTGCAAGCCTGAGAAGCAGTTCACCTTGTGGTACATGGGCTGCTCCACCCTGGACAGGAGGACCACCCTGCCCATGTTGCCCTGGCTCATGGCTGAGGTCCGCAGGCGCTGTGAGAAACAGGAGCCAGGGTCATCCATGGCAGCGCGGGAAGTTCAACTCAGCCTGGTCCGACCTCTCATCAGGTGTGTCCCCAAGGCCACCAGCAGCAACCCCTCAGTCTTCATCTTCGAGCATAAGGCGCAGCATGTCACTAGGTTCATCCACAACAGCCACGACCTCACCTACTTCGCCTATCTGATCAGAACCCAACCTGACAACCCTGAGTCAGAGATGGCTTGCCATGTTTTCAGAGCCACTGACCCAAACCAGGTGAGTGTTTGATTTAGAGCATGTGGGTGCAATACCCAGAGTCATAGCGGTTACCCACCCACCATTAGACGTGTGTCTGAACACACGGTGGTAGAGATCTGATCACAATAAACCTGAGTTCCTAACGCAATTTTAACCATTGCTCAAATTGAGCTATCCTGGTCTGCCAATCTGGAGTTTTGAGCATTGGTCACATAACTGAAACAAGGCTTCAATGTAACTCTTAATCTAAATATAAGCGAAATCAAATGTTTAGTTGCTTTTATCAGATAATAAATGGGTAGTGAACTGGAAGTTTCTGGTTTTGTTAAATAATAGAAGACCAGCATTTCACACTTGAAATAGCTCAGGTGTAAAAATACAGCGTTTCATTTGATTTTGACTTTTTTGCCCTGGCTGACTCACCTGTCAATACAAACGGCAGTGAAGAGTCATGTTTGTATCTTTTAAAGGGTCTTCCTCATTGACTGTGAATAAGTACAATTATAGATCATGTTCGTTAGGTAACAGTGGAATTTTTACAGGAATCTTTGGTATGATATGAAGTGCTGCATTATTATGTTTGTTAACAAATGGATTATTTTTAAAGCAATTTGTAAAATAGTTCTGGATAGAACCTGGTGCGACTGTTATTTTTTGAGTGTTTTATATATTTTTAAGGTAATATGTTTTCCTTACATGTCAAATAAGTAATGGGGTTTAGTACGTTTTAAAAGAAAAATCCATAGATGCAGCATTCTTGTGAATGAACTGTGGAGGAATCAAAATCAGCTTGATTTGCAAACAGTCATGCAAAAGGCCAATATAGTAATTACAATGGTCAATGCTGTTAAAATTTATTGAGGTTGAATCATGATAATCATAGATTATTTTACACCAGAAGCAAACAACGAGACTCACGTGTTAATTGAGATGTCATGGTGGTTATTAATCAGTTAAAATCAGATATTTGCGAAGGAGTTTTTCATGTTTCTCTGATCATTTAAGCACAAAGTCTATTTCTACTAAATATCTTGCGATAAAATGATTTTGTTCTCCAGAAATTTGGGATTTGGATCTGTTGTTTAATATGAGCACACGGGTGGACAGTAAACAGCTGGCTTGCTGTCTGCACATATATTGATTGACTGCATGGGTATATGTTCATTGCAAGTAAGCAGTGATGTGAATGGGTAAACTGTAGTTGGGTACGTGTCATTCCATTAAGACAAGGTGTTCTTGGATGCAGTGCATACTGAAATGTTTTCCTTCGAAAATTTGAGAGAGGTGGTGCCTACAATTTTGTCAAATGGTAAAATTTTCTGAAGAAACTAATTCTGACTTTGTGCCCCTTTAGGATTGGCTGCTGCCGTTCGCTTTGTTCCCTTTGAAGGGTCACAGAACATGATTATGTAAAAGGAGCACTGCGTGGTTTCCTGAGTTTAGATCCATTAACCAATGCCTCATTTTGCATCTAGATATAGGATCCAACAGTAGCAGTAATGTGTCAAAATGGAATTCCATGATGTTTTCAGTCAACATTTGGAACTGAATTCCATTAGTGCTGCATGCGAAAAATCAAAAATGCTCTCTACACTTGGGTTTACTTAGTTTGCTTGTGTCTTTTGAAAGCTATAATGCAGCTTCCTCAGTCATGTGGTTATTGCTTGCAATATTTCGCATCTTTATCCCTTTCATGTAGAAAAGTCTCACCAGTATTTGCAATCTTCAAGAGCCCACCTGAGAGTGTGAAGGATCCATGGTCCTAGTGACTACATCTGGAGTACAGTGTGTCTGGGTGTTTTCAGAGGTTTAGAATTAACATAGATTGGAGACCACTAGGTGTTTTTGATAACTGGTTATTGATGTGACTTCAATCCAATAAATAAGTGTATTCATTCTAATCATTTTATAGACACACAAATCAGTCAGACAACATTTTGTTATAAAGTATCAAAAATAGGTGGAGTTGAAAGGTATTGATATTTCAGGCGAATAAGCTTTCATCTAACCATCAGGTCATTGACCTGAAACATTAACTCTGTTCTTTCTCTGTGGACGTCGCTGTACCTGTTGAGTATTCACAGCATTTTCAGTTTATATTTCAGATTTCTAGCATCAAGTGTCTGGTTTTCAATTTGAGTTGTAATAATATTTAATTAGAAAAATTCCTAGAAATTCATTTTATTTCCCACTTTATCATAGGGTGTGTTTCACTGTCAAGGCCAGCATATGTTATATCCCAGACGCTATATTTGAGATCCTGAACTTTCACTTGTTCAACGCTGTAGTGACGGTACAAAGTCTCAAACTTAAATTTGCTACTTATTAGGTTTATAGTATTCTGGCATATATACAATTCAGGCAATGTAGCAATATTTAAAACAGTGAAATCAATAAGTTCATATACGCTTAAGGAGAACACCTCCATCCAGACCCTGCAGATATTACTTAATTAATTAAGCCTTAATGTAATAGAATGGAGACTGTCATTCATAGCTTAATCTTGTCCCAGTGGATTGAGGATGGAAAGGAGAAGCACAGACTAAGTATAAAAAGGTGGAAGGCCTATCTTTAAACCCTTTTATGGAGTAAAGATCGTCTCAAAATAGTTTTCAGTGTCTATATCCTTACCTTTGTTTCCACTTAGAAAAGAAGATGCATTTCGTCATTTTATTTGGTCTGCTAGCACAATCCACTCATAAAGTATATTTTATCTAATCCTTAGCTTGATTTTTGCATGACTGAATAAACCTGGTATTCATCTTAAATTTATACTTTGGGAAACACAAGACGGAACATGGTTGTGATGCTTTTCTTAAGAAAACAGTCTCTGGACCTTATCTCTGGAACTAAGTGCAAATAATAAAATGACCACATGAGCAACATATGAACCACTTCTATCTGTAAAGTGTTACCGCTAGCAAATTTTGTAATTGAGTTAAGTAAATAAGGAATTTTTGTTTTGCATCTGCTGTTTTAGAACATAGAACATTACAGCGCAGTACAGGCCCTTCGGCCCTCGATGTTGCGCTGACCTGTGAAACCAATCTGAAGCCCATCATTTTTCCATGGTCTGAGAACTTAGGTCCACTTATCGGTTCAGCATCCTTCATTTTTCTGACTATGTTATCCTTTTAACTTTGAAGTTACTTTTTGTATTCTCTCTTGGCCTTCTCTTGCCTGTGCTAGTAAACATGGCTGGAGGACCTGTCTCGGGTTTCCATGTGCAATGCACTTACAAAGTGATATCTTTGAGCTGCCTGATATTGATATTCCTTCTAATGTTCCCTTTTCCCTGTGGAGAAACTCTCAGACTCCAAGTCAACATCACCTCAGAGATATGTCTTAAGGTCTTGGGGAAATGGAGAACCAATCTGTGCCCTTCCATACACAATGTTTTGATTCATATTCTGCAGAATGATTCCAACTTCTCCTGTATGTTTCTTTTACATTTTTGATGCCACTCATACAGTAAATGATTAAAACAGTTTTATATAATTATCTGTGAGTCAAAAGCAACAGAACCACATGCATCTTTATTCAAATATATTTGAAGAAGGTGGGATCATCTACTAAACAAGGTTATAAGGAAAATAAATGCAGTTGACCACTTCAGGACGAGTGGTTGAGTTGGTTCAAATTGAATTCCAGTTGATAGTGTGAACTTGAGACTAATGTAAGAAAATAAAAACTTGCATAAATAATCCAGGAGATGAAAATCTGACACTCATCCCAGAGTTTGTTTAGTGTTGTGACTGGGTGTCTGGTATTTAACTTCAGCTTCAGCTTCAAATTCTCTGCCACTTGTTTGCAATTTTGTCTTGATAAATGGATGGTGTCCCGGTGCACGAATCAGAAAAAGTTAGTATGCAGATGCAACAAATAATTAGGAAAGCTAATAGAAGGGTATTTGAAGAGACTGGAGTACAATAGTAGAGAGGTTGTACTTTGCATGTGCAGGACATTGGTGAGATGTACAGCATTAGTTGCCTGATTTAAGGAAGGATGTAAATTCATTAGAAGTGCTTTTGAGGAGATTTGCTGAACTAATACTTGGAATGGGTGGGATGGCTTAGGGGAAGGTTGTCAGGCTAAGCTTGCATCTGTTGTAATTGAGAAGCATAAGGGGTGACTTGATTAAAATATACACGATCCTGAGAGGTTTTGACAGGGTGGACATGGAAAGAATGTTTCCTCTTGTTGGGGAATCTAGAATGAGCTTCACTGTTTAAAAATAAGGGATCATCTACTGAAGACAAAGATGAGGAGAATTATTATCTTTGGGGAGGACCGTGAGTTTTTGGAATACTTCGGCAAAAGGCATTGGAAGCGGAGTCTTTTGAGTATTCTTAAGTTAGCAGCAGGTGGATAGAGAGATAAACCTGGTAGTCTTGGTGGGTGAAAGATCATCATGGCTAGGCAGGACTGTGGAGTAATCAGATCAACCATGATTTTATTGACCGGGTGAGCAGACTTGAGAGCTGCATGGTCTATTCTTGCTGCTAATTTGTAAGTATCTATGAGGGGCTGAGCAGGTCGACCAACATTTTTGAAAAAGAATAAAGGACATGTCAGCTCTAGGGCCAGGACAAGTAATATGTTAGTGACCAACTGAGTGGGTGAGGGGTGTTGCTGATGACTATAAGAGCGGTGCTTGGGAGGTTGGTGCTGGTGTCTCACAACATTGTCTCTTAGTTCGCTGAATCTGTGACTTGTAGTCCTGCTTAAATCACTCAACCAACACTCCCAGGCTCAGTATCCCACAGGCTGCCCGAGAAACAGGGGAGAACAGGCATCCTGGGACAAACAGTCAAAATGAGGGGCAATCACTTAATATGTGAGACAGCCCGTTGCCCTGAAACTAAGTGCTGTTCCTTGTTTCCTTGCATATGCTTGTGATCTGTAGTTCTTAAAGGTCACTTGTTGAAAGATGCCTTTTCAAATGGATTAATAATTGTGATTGTCTTCCTGCTAAATTCCTGATATATACTTCTCATTTGATAGTAAATAACCTGACTATTGCTGAAAGAAATCAGAGGTAGAAAGGGTGGTTAAGAAGGCGTTTAGCATACTTGCTTTCATTGCTTAGACCATTGAGTTTAGGAGTTGGGATGTCATATTGCGATCGTACAAGACGCTAGTGAGGCCTCTTCTGGAGTACTGTGTCCAGTTCTGGTTGCCCTGCTATAAGAAGGATATTATTAAATTGGAGAGGGCTCAGAAAAGATTTACCAGGATGTTGCTGAGACTGGAGGCTTTGAGTTATAAGGAGAGGCTGGATAGGCTGGCACTTCTTGCCCTGGAACCCAGGAGATTGACGGGTGACCTTGTAGAGGCTTATAAAATCATGAGGGGAATAGATAAAGTGAACAGCAAAGGTCTTTTTCCTAGACTAGGGGAGGTCAAAACTAGGGGGCATATTTTTAAGGTGAGAGAAGAAAGAGTTAAAAGAGACCTGAGGGGCAACCTTTTCACACACTCGGTTCGTATCTGGAATGAACTGCTCTGTTTCCGTACTGTATGACTCGATGACTCAATATTGTTGAAGTTTATTGTTTTGTGCTAGTTTGGATAATTCATGTGAATACCAATGTAATGGGAAAACACTATTAATACTATGTAAGAGGAGAGTGGTAATTGATTGGCAAGTAGAACTCTGATTGGTGGAGATATTGCCATTGGGAATGCATTAGTTTAAATTTGTACAAGGTAGATTGACCTTGATTGGCCAAGGCATTATCCTAAGAAATTAACCAATGAATGGCTGTTATCTATTTTATTGATTTGAAACAGGGGCAGTGTGTATATGTGTTCTTTCTGCCTGCAAAGTAGACAGCATAATAATGAATTATTATAGCTTCTCTTGCCTGCAAGTGTGCCACATAGTCAGCGCAAATGATAGGCCTAAGTTGGTTGTCAGCAGAATTCTTCACACACTTCGGCTTCTTTAGCAAATATTGTCCAATCATGGGATCACATTTAATGTTGGCCAGTGTATTGTTGGTTTTCCAAGTGTGGGCTGGTTAGGAATGGTTGGTATGTTGCTTGTTGTGAACAACCAGATGGCCATACAACTTGATATCATCCACTGATCTCTGTGGCCTGTGGCCTACATACACAGCCTCAAACCAGCGCTGAAGCTTATACACCATCTTACTCATTTGTGAGTTGGGCTTGTAGTCTGGCTCATTCATATAAAGGGGGTGCTTAGTTCCATTGACTGCATGGCTGCTTCGTGTTGCAAAGTGATGCCAACAGCACAGGTTGAATTCCTGTTCCAGTTGAGGTCACCATACAGGCTCCTCACCCTAGCCCCTCATCTATGGCTAATAGACTGTAGCTCCTCTGGAACCACAGTGACTTTCAGTTTTCCCTATTCATGGATACATTATATATGCTCCAAGTAATATTGCTAAAATGGAAGTGCTCACATAAAGATGTCTGATAATGCTTTTAAGAAATCAACAGTTTGCTTGCAGGAATTAATGAGATGAGTTTTGCCTGCTTCTCAATGCAATCTACTTACGAATGCACTCGCCAGTTCTCGGTGAGGCAGAATTGCATGTGGCAGTCACACCATTCCTGCCTTTGGCTTCCATTCATTTATTTACTTATGATCTTGGGCTCTCCCTGAACTCCTGACAACACCCTGGGTCTTTGCCTACTTTTTAAGTCCAGCCCTTCTCTTTAAACACTATCATATTACTTTCTTGACATCTGGGAGTGTCGCTAAGAATCCTAGTTCAAGAATGACTGTTCAATATTCATCAGGTTAAATGAAAGAAAGTTGATTGTTGTTCTGAAATGTTTTGCGTTTACCTAAAAAGCAAAGTCGCTGTGTGACAATCAATACTTATGCCTCTTTGTAGGTTACGCGGAACAATCCCTCTTCCGTAGCTACACTGGCCCTCAACCCCAGCTCTTCTTCCGTTACATTGATGACTGTATCGGCGCCACCTCGTGCTCCCACGAGGAACTCGAACAGTTCGTCCACTTCACCAACACCTTCCACCCCAACCTTAAGTTCACCTGGACCATCTCTAATATCCCTCTCTCCTTCCTTGACCTCTCTGTCTCCATCTCTGGCAACCACCTGGAAACCGATATTCATTTCAAGCCCACCGATTCCCACAGCTACCTAGAATACACCTCCTCCCACCCACCCTCCTGCAAAAATGCCATTCCCTATTCCCAATTCCTTCGCCTCCACCGCATCTGCTCCCAGGATGACGCATTCCACTCCCGTACATCTCAGATGTCCTCGTTTTTCAAGGACCGCAACTTCCCCCCCTCAGTGGTCGAGAACGCCCTCGACCGTGTCTCCGGCATTTCCCGCAACTCATCCCTCACACCCCCTCCCCGCAATAACAACCAAAACAGAATCCCCCTCGTCCTCACGTACCACCCCACCGACCTCCGGATCCAACGCATCATCCTCTGACACTTGCGCCATCTGCAATCCGACCCCACCACCAAAGACATTTTTCCCTCCCCATCCTTATCTGCTTTCCGGAGGAACCACTCTCTCCGTGACTCCCTTGTCCGCTCCACACTCCCCACCAGCCCCACCACACCCGGCACTTTTCCCTGCAACCGCGGGAAGTGCTACACCTGCCCCTACACCTCCCCTCTCACCCCCATCCCAGGCCCCAAGAAGACTTTCCACATCAAGCAGATGTTCACCTGCACATCTGCTAATGTTGTATACTGCATCCGCTGTTCCCGTTGTGGCCTCCTCTACATCGGGGAAACCAAGCGGAGGCTTGGGGACCGCTTTGCAGAATATCTACACTCGGTTCGCACTAAACAACTGCACCTCCCAGTCGCAAACCATTTCAACTCCCCCTCCCATTCCTCAGACGACATGTCCATCCTGGGCCTCCTGCAGTGCCACAACAATGCCACCCAAAGGTTGCAGGAACAGCAACTCATATTCCGCTTGGGAACCCTGCAGCCCAATGGTATCAATGTGGACTTCACAAGCTTCAAAATCTCCCCTCCTCCCACCTCAAGCCCCACCCCCATCTCCTACCTACTAACCTCATCCCGCCCCCTTGACCTGTCCGTCCTCCCGGGACTGACCTATCTCCTCCCTAACTCCCCACCTACACTCACCTTTACTGGCTCCATCCCTGCCTCTTTGACCTGTCTGTCTCCTCTCCACCTATCTTCTCCTCTATTCATCTTCTATCCGCCTCCCCCTCTCTAACTATTTATATCAGAACCCTCTTCCCCTCCCCCATTTCTGAAGAAGGATCAAGGCCCGAAACGTAAGCTATCCTGCTCCTCTGATGCTGCTTGGCCTGCTGTGTTCATCCAGCTCTACACCTTGTTATCTCAGGATTTTCCAGCATCTGCAGTTCCTACTATCTCGTATACAGCTGTGTCAGGTTGAAGTGAAAGCCTACTTTACAATGTGTGGTACACTGGCATTACAAGTTTAATTGCTTTACAGAATTTTCAGAATTTTGGCTTGGCTCTCTTTGACCTGCTCTCAGAAATAAATCCACGTTACCTTCCATTATTGGAAAGAGGAGTACATAATGGGAACATTGGAGACCAGAAAAAGAACTGATTTATTCATGAAAGCAGCAGAGAGAGAAATATGTTTGAACATTTTTAATGTTACTTATAAATCCTCTTGTTATCTGAAGTAGTTAGGAAGATGAACTGCTTCAATGTATGTTTCCTGTAATGATGCACTGGATGTAGGATGGAATAAAAACTGCAGTAATTACTCGCAGTAACTAATTGTGACAAGCTGGTGCTGATTGGCATGGACATAATTTGTGTTTAATTATTGACTGTGGTCAGAAAAGTATTTTATTTGTGAGGTGTGTGTATTTTCTTATGCTCTAGGTCGTAAGGCTCAATTTAAGTAATTTCAAGCAGCAGGTTTTGTGAATTGAACAAAAAAGAAGATTCTGTTTTATCTCACACATGCCTCGGAGATGGTAACAAGACATCTCGCATGCGTTACTGTCCACACAAAGATTAGATACAGATGAAGAAAAGGGCAATACATTTCCAAATTGTGATGGTTTCTGTCTCTGCCATTGTACTTTTTATCTGAGACACCACGAAGGACTGGAATGCGAATTGGCAAAGTTGTGGAGGATTCTCAGTAAGCTGTAAAGTTTCTTGTTGTAGAATTTGCTAGCTATCAGGTGAAATTAGAAAGTTGGAACAGGATGGGGCAGATCCTTCTCACACTATCAACGTTTTATTTTGGCTGTCTAGCTGACTCGAGGCTGGTTCAGTGGTTCCTCGGATGCTGTTTCAGATGGTAGGTCTCACGGTGTCTTTCTGATCAGCGGAGCTTCTATGGTTACTTGTAAAGTAAAGTCACAAATGTGGCTGTCTTAACCAGGTGACTCTTTGTGAATCCAAAGACCTTCTTCCAAAACAGGTGGTGAGTTGGGCTGATACACATGGTGTGTTGAGGCCTTTCATTTTTTGAAAGGCTTGGAATATCCATGGTCGCCTCAATTTTTTTCCCTTTATTCATTCACAGGACGAGGGCACCGCTGGCTAGGCAGCATTAGTTGCCCAGAGGGCAGTTAAAAGTCAACCACATTACTGTGGGTCTGGAGTCACATATAGGCCAGACCAGCTAAGGGTGGCAGTTTCCTTAGTGAACCAGATGGGTTTTTCTGACAATCAGCAATGGATTTATGGTCATCATTAAACTATTAATTCCAGATATGTATTGAATTCAAATTCCACCATCTGCTGTGGCAGGATTGAACCCAGGTCTCCAGGACTTTTATCTGGATCAACAGTCCAGCAATAATACCACTAGACCAACGCTACCCCAATTAAGAGATTGTATAATTCGGGTTATCGTTTGAACCCCATTGAGGAAAGGACATTGATTTTTCCACATTTCTTCTATTCACAATGAGGTAGGGGGACAACTTGGCTGGTGTATCATAGCCCTGCTTGTGTATAGTCTGCCTTCATTGAAAGGACTTGTGAGTTTGACAAATAGATGGGATTGTTCATATTTTATCTAGCTATTTGCTAAGAATTGAATCTTGCCTGGAGTCAATATTGCCATGTCAGATGACATGTTAAAGTCGGTGTGGTCAATTTAAAAAAAGAAGATGCAGTTTTGTAATATGTAATACATTCATACCTATCCTGGCATAACATTTTTACAACGTCTTTCAGTGTAATAATAAGCAGCACTGTAATGTCATGTAATGAGTGCATTTACTGAACAATCCTGAGAGGGCTAAGAATTGCATTAGCTACCAATTTAAGAATATCGGTTTGGCTCAATTGTTCTTGCTGCGAGTCAGACGTATTTGTATGCAGGTCCCTGTTCTCTACAAACAGAATATGTCCAGACATTTGTGCCTTTATTAATTAAACAGAAGTATAGGTGACAGTTGTTCCCTGGTGCTTTCTCCATGGTAGCGCCTTGACTGGTCAGAATCCACTTGTTAACCAATTAGCAGCTTTCTTGCATAAAGGTGAAATTGTTGTTCATTGCTGAAGAAGTGCCCTACCAGATGTTGGTTGCTTAGCTCAGATGGTTAGAGTGTTGTGCTAAGAATACCAAGGTCATTAGTTCAATTCCCACACTGACCATGCCTGCTGGTTTCCAACTACAAATTTAATTATGTGTTTAGGGTAGCTTAGGGCCTCCTTGTGGCACAGTGGTAGTGCCCCTACCCCTGGACTGTGAATCCTGGGTTCAAGTTCCAACTGCCTCAGAGGTGTGTAATTACATTTCTGAACAGGTTGATAAGAAAAAAAAACCCTACCAAACCCAAAACATTAGCTCTCTCTCCATTGATATTGCCAGACCTGCGGTGTTTCTCTGTCTTTGTTTCAGCTTTCTACAATCCGCAATATTTTGCATTTTATATATAACATATGTTAAATCTTCATTTACATTACTGTGAACTAAATTAAAATGCATTGCAAGTGGAGTTAAACAAGCCTAATTCATTTATTGTATATTGTGTAGTATCAAACGACAGAGAGGGGTTAATGATAAATATAACTCAATACCTTAAGTGCCAGTTAGTTGAATATTGCTGAATACAATAATTGCAATGGAAAACTGTATATTTTCATGTAAAGCTGCATAATATCCTAAACATACTTGGAGTGTTCACATTGGATTTAATATTTCCTTCATGATTCTTGTAACAACTTTGGTGAATGGGCTATGAATGAGAATAATAACATGTATTTCCATGCTGCCTTTATCACACCAAAATAGCCCATGCAGCGCAAAAATGCAAATGCATTGAGATCAGAGTTGCTCTTTGATTTCTATGTAAAGATTGGCACAGAATAGGAGTACTGTGTGGGATTTTGAACTTCTGGTGTTGTTTTCCGATCTGACTGTCATAATTCCATTCCCCCAGGAATTCAGTTAAATTAGTCCAGGCAGTGCAATGACTTCATCCATGTCAGACTTTTTATAGGCATTAAGAATTGAGGCTGAAAGTTTAAAACAAAACTGTTTTGATGTAATTGCTGCCTTGATGTGTAACTCTTTTTTATGCGTGACAGTTTTGAAGAATTTGAATAGAACATTTTGCTTTCAATTCGTAAATTTTGGAGGTGGATGTGGGATCAAATATGACAGTAGTAAAAGGATTAATTGTGTCTCTGAGATTAGAAAGTAATACTGCTTAATCCATTACTTCCTTGGGCTTCTGAGGCCAACTTTGTCTTAATTTACCACGTGTTCTAGTTCTCATCCCACCGTACTGCCATAAAACCTTGTCATTTAGGCTCAAATCTCAATTTCGCAGTCAAACACCACTACAAACGCTGACTAACTCTTATTTCATCTCAGAAGTATCAAATGCTCAGCACAATATAAAGGTCTAGAAATTCATTGGCATTGCATCCAATTCACAGGCATAAAATTGGTGCCCGAATATGCAGTCTATCAGGTGGTTTGCATGTGCAGTTTCCATTGTATTGTGAAGGGTTCAGTCTAGCAATCCAGGGCCTTCACATAAAACAGAAGCTAGCCCTTACAAAACTGGAACTTTAGGACCCCTTGCCAAAATTAGTCTGCTTTGTAGCAGGTTATGTTCACCTTTCAAGAGTTGGTGTGGCCTTATATGTATCCCTGTAACAGCTTTATGGAGTTGGCTTCCAAAAAACTCTGTTTTGCAAAACAGATTTAACACAGATGCGCCTCCAGGCTCTCCAGGCTGACATCAATCTCTACTTGACTCACTTCTGATTGAGTGCCTTTGATCCCCATCTTCCTCCTACCTCCCATGACGTACTCACGGCTCCTGCCGAAATGTCCTGAGCTTGATGTCTCACCTGTCTAACTTTTAATAGAATTTGAGATCCGAATTTGGATTGAGCTTCTAGTTGACCAGCACTTGGTTTCTGTCCTGAGGGAGATTATTAACAGCTACTCAATCTTGCTATTTGTACATGGTCAAAATTATCAACCTCATTGGAATAAAGAAGCCAATTTTTTGACTTCTCAATCCCAAAAGCAAACTGTGTTGTGTTTACGTTTTTAACCAATCAAATTCACTTTTCAGATTTGCAGTAGGTCTGCTTTACCTCGGGTTTGACATAACATGTCAGTTTTGAGAACTACAGCATGTACTTATTGAAGCTGGGCTTTTCAAGTCTGAATTGTAAACATCTTTCTTCCACTGTTTCAATCTCCTGTTCATTGAGTAACTTATTTTGCCAGCAAGTAATGATACCTAAGTTCGCTTTCAAATTTACATTCCATTTAAACATTCAACACACTTAAAATATTCAAAAAAAATCCAATATTCTCCTTCTGCCCTTGATGTCTCTGAGTTTGCTCTCCTGCTTGACTTTCTTTCTTGAAGCATAAAGATTCCCCTTTTTCTCATCTAAAACCTGATCAGTGGAAGTTCTTAATGTTGTTCCTGTATGTGGAAGGGACAGAATGATGAAGAGCTGTTTCTTCAGTCTTGGACTGTTTCTCCCTTGTGCTGGTCCTGAGACACTCACTATTGGGACAGAGTGGAGGACGAGGTTGCCAGAGGGGTGTTTGGGACAGAAGAGGATGCAAGAGGTGTAGAGTAGATGGAGGATTGAGAAGTAGTCTGAAAGGTGTGTGGATTGTTGGTGGGAGTAGAGGAGCTAGAGGGAGAAGGAGACTGCAAGGAGTGGGGCGAGGGAGACTGCAAGAGCGGGAAGGGGAAATGAGAGGGAACAGCTTTAAATGTGTCAACAAAGGACTACTCAACCTGTGAGCCAGGAAGACACAAAATCAGCATGGGTAGAGAAATCCTTGCAGATGGATATGGAATCTCTAGCTTAAGATGGCATATGTTCACGAGTTGAGTATAAGGAATAATGTAATTGCTATTGTAAAAAACACTGAGCCAATGCTATTTGAGATTGAGATCTATGATTCTATGTTAAAATGGGTAGTAAGAGCCTGGTTAAAATTTTTCAGCTTTGTGCATTTAGGATGGAATGACATTAATTGTGATCTCACCAGTCTATGGAAGTTTGTTTAGGGTGATGTCTTTCCTGTACAGATATGTGTCAATTATTTTGGGGTAAAAAAAGCCCTGTTAATTTATGTTGTGCTGGGCTAATTTAAGTACTGAGATAACAAGGTGTAGAGCTGGATGAACACAACAGGCCAAGCCGCATCAGAGGAGCAGGAAAGCTGACGTTTCGGTCGTAGACCCTCCCTTCTTCAGGCATTTCTGAAGAAGGCTGTAGGCCCGAAACGTCAGCCATCCTGCACCTCTGATGCTGCTTGGCCTGTTGTGTTCATCCAGCTCTACACATTGTTATCTCAGATTCTCCAGCATCTGCAGTTCCTACTATCTCTAAGTTAAGTACTGTGGTTTCCCTGAAATTAGCACTTCCCTTGCGTGTTGCTTCTTTAAGTTGGGATGGAAGATTGATAATTATGAAGGATGTTCAAGATTTGTTTTAATTCTTCTTCGGTGTGAGTCCAAAAACCTCATATCATCACAAATGCAGATGACATCATTATTATGTGATGGTTGCACCTAATAAATGAGTTAGTAAAATTGAAAAGGAAACCTTTGAAAACCAAATAAGTAGCCTCAGTGAAAAAGATAATAGCCCTTGAAAAAATCTCAGGGCGAGATCTCTGCTTTTAGAATTTATAGATTGACTCCCTCATTGGTTGGCTGAAAAGCAAGAGATCATGGATCAGCAGTTGGAATTCATGCAAGACAACAAGCATGAGGAAGACTTGAGACTTGTGAAAGGACAAAAGATGGGAACGTGCTGTCTTCCTGTACAGTCTCCATGATACAATAAGACTTGTGACTCCAGGTTTTGTAATGTGGAGCACTGTCTCCTTTAAGTGATGCAGATGTGCCTGTTTCCCTCTGATATTGCTCTGCTCGTTCTTTCGGACCATCGATGGTTTGCTGCATTCTAGCGTTCTGTTCTGGCTTGTTGTGTAAAGGTGTGCAGCCCAGTGATGAGGAGTCTGTCACGCTGCATTGCACCAGTTAGCCAAGAAAACAGAAACTGGATTCTAAAACAAAGTTGCTGGAAGAGCTCAGCAGATCTGGCAGCATCCGTGCAGAAGAAAACGGAGTTAATGTTTCGGGTCCGGTGACCCTTCCTCAGAACTGATGGTGGCTGGGAAGATGCCAGTTTATATGCAGAAAATAGGGAGGTGGGTGGGGTAGGGAGTAAACGATAGGATAGAGCCCAAAGAGAGAGAAAGACGTTGGACAGACAAAGGAGTTGCTAACAATCAGGCTGGGAGGGTGTATAGTTGTTAATGGGGACTGTTAGTGACTAACAACAGGGGGTGTGTAATGGCAGGCTATGTGGTAACAAGGCCTGGTGTGGGGTGGGGGGCTGGGACATGCCCCCATTGTCATGAAGGAAGAAATAGGGAACCATAATATGAGTATTACCACGAGTAATTTAAAAAAAGTGCAAGGCTTGAGCATATTCCTTTTATTTGCAGAGAATGAAAGAATACCATTTCTGTTGAACATAAATGAGCCATACAGTGAGCTCAACTGATCAATTTAAATTGGTTGTTAGTGTAGCTATTACAACAGTCAGGATTGGTCAGCAATTGGTGTCTAATTGCCTGATCATATCTAATGACCGTTATCTTTTCAGTTTTGTAGGTGCCTGCTGGTTGGGTGTGGTTTGTACTCTGCATGTTGTGCACAGCTCATGCTTTTATTTGTCAGTGTCACCCTGAAGACAATGTTTTCAGACTAAATTTTATCTGATTCTGCTGCAGATACTTGATGCCTTACTGGTTCTGCACTTAGCAGGCTGCACCCAGAGTACTGTGTATAGTTTTGATCCCCATGTCTAAGAAAAGATGTCATGATATTGGAGGGAGTTCAAAACTGATGCACTAGGCCTGGAATGAAGGGACTGACTTATTGAGAATAGCTAAGTAGCTTAGGCATTTAGAAGAATGAGTGTTTTGACAGGGTAGAAGTTGAGAACATGTTTCCAGTAGCGAAGAAATCGTGAACAAGGAGGCATAGTTGCAGAGTAGAGGGACATGCGTTTAAAACTCCCAGAGGTTAGTGAATGTCTCGAATTCTCTACCCCAGAAAGATATTGATGCTAGATTACTGAAAAGAGGAGATCGTTAGAATTGTGCAAATATTAGGGAGATGACGACAATGAGGAATTGAAGCCTGGGGTGGATGTGAATGCTGGGTCATGCCTGAGGGGCCATATGGTGTACTCCTGCTCCTGTTTCTTATGTTGTTATGAACTTGACTGCATAACCTAAGAAATGATTTAGTCAGAATGAACACAGAACCCCTGAAAAGGTAGCCATCCCCAATAATCTCAGGATGAATGCTCAAACAAAAAATATTTTGACCCCCTGCTGCTCAGGATCCAATACCATGTTGAGGTTTGAAGTATGGTTCATTTTATAAATTATACTAATTTTACCCTGAAGCAATTAGACCATTATTCTTTTTGGGTAGTTGTTTTATAGTAGCACACATGCAGTTTACTGCTCATCGAGTTTAGTAACTAGTCATGAGATCTGGTAAATATTTAGAGTGACAAACTGTTTGGTATTTTGGTTCTTGTTTAATGGAGTAGACATACTCAGACAGTTGTTTGCTAGTACCTAACTCTTAAACACTCAGGCAACTGGAAATAAGTTTTTTTAAAAAAGTCTTATGTAATTGAGTATTTGACAGATTTGAGTTCTTGTATGTGAATGAAGCATTAACACAAGTTGCCAGACAGTTTGATAACTTTGGCTGTCATGTTCCATGACAGAATTATAGCTGTAGAGGTCAGTCTCGATTGGAATGTATCTGTTTCCTCTTTACTACCTCAGCAAAGTACTGCTTTCGAAACCCACAGCTAGCAGATGGCTTCTTGGACTGGGCAGCCAGCTGAGACTCCAAGCTGCAGTTAAGGGCTTCCCTCCAATATGTTGCCAACAGGCAACTGATATTTCTCAATTGTGACATTACCATCTCTTAGGATTAACTCTTTAGACTGGAGACTGAGGAGACACTGTGAGGTTCTACGAATTCTTTTTATGTTTATTTAAATTTTGAAGGAATAGCATTTGTTGTCCACTTCAATTCGTACCTGTGTAACCTTATTTGGAAAGTAGCTCACTGCCTTTTACATGTTTTGTGCAGGCATGCAGAGTGCCCTTAGATGTACCCTCTGCCCACTTCTGCACTATGTTCACTTGCACATACACAACAACATTCTGCTTCAAGTGTCACCTCTGACCGTTGTGTTTGTATTTTGCACATCTTTTACCACCACTCCTACACCCCAGTTTATTTATTCAGAATGTTTTGATGTGTTTGTGATTGATCGCCATTTCTGTGACTGACGCAATAAATGTACCATTTTGCTTATTACTGATATGACGCTGCAAAATTGACATGGCTTTCATCTTTCTGTACCATTACTGCTACTAGCTTAGTGGGTTTGGTGAGATTTATTTATATGCCTTTCGATTTGGGAGTCCAAATAAGGAGCCAAAATGAGAAGCAATGTTTTAAAAAGCTTTATGAGCTGCATGTTAAAAAGCCTGACAGGGATAATCCGCTGTAAAACTGTAGCTGGAATTGAAGTGGTGATGGGATGGCTACCATTTAGAGCTTTTCAATTCACTCACTGAATGGCTGCACTTTTAGGTGGAGTTATATGGTTTTGGTGCAATTTATTATTAAGAAATAGAGCCCAAAGTTGTCATGGCACTCCAATGAAGTCAAGGCCCTCCACTCCTAATTTTTAAGAAGCACCTTCAATTTTGCACATCAAGACGATGTTAATCTTTATCTTTTCTCAAATGGTAGGTAGCCAGATGACAAATATTTGAAAATAATTGTCAAAGAAACTAGAAGCTCGTGAGGTTTTATTTTTGTGCAGTGAGTTTTTATGATCTGAGAGGTTAGTGGAAAAGGATTCAATAGTACATTGCAAGATGAAATTGGATAATTGCTTTGAAGGGCTTTACTACCAAAACCCTGTTTTTGTAGCCAGAACCCCCATTAGGATTGAGATGGTGACTTCTCAGTAAGGACTCATTGTGAATTCTGCTGTCATTGTCTCAACATGAGTGGGATATGAGTCATGGGTCCATTGTATCCTTGTGCTCTCGCTGGCTCTGTCAGACATGCTTTGACAATCAGAGATGAGACCACCTCTCACTAGGCCACTACTGATGTCTGAGTCAGATGGCTATGAGCCCAAGATCCGTACCAAGTCCTTAAGTAATTACTCTTCAATTGCTCATGGTTGTGTTGCTGCGTATGTTCTATTAGTTGAGATGTTAAACTAAAGCTCCATTTGCCTTGTACAGTGGATGCACAAGATCCTAAGAACTATGTTGAAGAGGAGCAGTCAAGTTTCCCAGTGCCTTGGCCAATATTTGTAAAATTCCTACAATGGAAAGAGACCATTCAGCCTATCAAATTTGTTATGAAGTAGAGGTGAACCCTGCTCTGACAACTAAAACTGAAACACCTAGAAAGCACGCCTCACCCCATAATCTGTTAAAAGAGCCCTTAATCTGTTATAAAGGAGTGGTTAAATAAAATAAACTCCTGACAATCACATTATAATCAACAAGTAACAAGTTATTTATCTAACTCTAACAGTAAACAAATTAATTAAACTATTAAAAAAGGAATAAAACTCTTCATACGACTAAACATTCCTGAATAAAAGAAGATTCTAACAGTATGCTGTTCCAATAAATAATAGTCCCTCTAATATAAAATAATAAAAATAATAGAGTTTAGTCCCTCAAAATTACAGCCAGGGTTATGTTGCTCTGGAATGTTCTGTGTATTCTCTGATAAATTCTTCTGTCAGGAACATCTTCTCCATTGAATTCTGGTGTCAGGAATGCCTTTTCTGTGAATACTTCCATCTGGAATATCAGCTAAGAGTTCTGTGGTACCATTAGTAATTAGATGATGCTTTGTCTAAGAGCTGAGAGCTGTTCTCTTAGATGGCAGTGGATCTCCCCAATATTCCAAATGCCCTCATCTTTTATACCCTTGATGGCATATCATTTTCTTACAATAGGATTAGTCCTGTGTTGTCAAAGTCATCAGATTTAAATCAATTGGCTTTTGGTATCTAAGGGCCTGGTTTAAACTAATTGGCTAAATTCGAAAACCTGTTGTCTTGGTAAAAATGCTATAGCCTTTGATAGAAATGTTTTAATTCAGGTGCTCTGTGCTCTGTGCTCCTGCAAACTCACAAATATAAAAAAAACATCATCTTTTAAAGGGACCACACACTGCTTTCCCCATAGCGTGGCAGGAAATTAGAAGTTAGTGTTTGTAAAATGCTAGAGGGGAAAGCATTGCGTGGTCCATTTAAAAGGTCAAGTGATTTTTCTGTGCTTAAAATGGATGTCTGTAAGCAGCAGTTTGAAGGTTTGCAAGTACGCAGAGGTCACCCGTATTGAAACATTTGTATCGAAAGGCCATACAATTAGCAGGCCAAGCAGCGGGTTTTACCAAGATAACAGACTTCTGAATTTAGCCAATCAATTTGAACCACATACTTAGATACCAAAAACCTATCAAATTTAAGCCTGATGGATTTGACAATGTAGCACCAATTCTATTGTAAGAAATATTGATATGTCATTAAGGGTATAAAAAGAAGGGGGCGGTTGAACAAAGCCACAGAGCTAGCTGCCATCTGCCAGAGCTAACAGCCCACTGCTTGAGAGAGAATCAGTGGCTCTCACAGCCTCCTCTATGTCTTAAAGAAAGCACCATCTAATTAACAACAGTACCGACAGCACAACTAGTTAATATTCCTGACAGAAGTATCAAAGGAGAAGGGTTCCTGACAGAAGAATCGATGCAGAAGGCACCAAACATTCTGGAAGACATATAACCTGGCTGTAATTTCAAGAGATTAATTTTTTACATGTATATAAGTGGGACTTGTATTTATTGGAACAGCATACCATTTGCATCTTGCTTTATTTGGGCATCGTTAGTAGTTAGAAGGGATTTATTCCATTTGTTAATAGTTTAGTTAATTTGTTCACTGTTTGAGTTAGATAAATAAATTGTTACTTGTTGATTATAAAGTGAGTGTCAGGGATTTATTTTATTTAACCACTAGAAGTTGCTGAAAAGCAGATTACACTACTTTTCACACTCCTTTTACAGGTTACCCGTATAGGGCGAGGTGCACCTCTTTGAGTGTTTTAGTTTTAGTTTGGGGGGGCGCGGTGGTCAACCTCACTCTGTAACACACTGTAATCAAGAAATGCCGATTTTCCCATTCTGCAGCTTTGTTAGAGACAGACGGTCTCTAACTGTCTTTGGGATGCCACAGAATGATTCAGCAGTTGTGGACCAAGTGGTTTAACGGCCATGCAATCTTGATTTGTGGCTGAAATTGCATGCTGAAATCACTCGATGTCAGAGCCATCTTCCAGCTGTGTAAATGTGTTCTGTGCCACAGTATTTAATGTGATGGATCAGTTGTTTTTACTTCTTGAATAAGATTGCAAAAATAGGAGGTGGCTTAAGCTACTCAGCCCCTTGAGACTGCTCTGCCATTCCATAAGATTATGGATGATCTGATTGTGATTTTCTGGAAGCACAGTAACAACTTAAACAAGACTGGAGCGACAGTGGATTGTTTCACATATTTTCCTTGATCTTTAGAGAATTGTAAATTTTTCGTTTGCTGATTTTTCTCCTCTTATAAACACTGACTCAAGTTGCTCATAGATTGCGGCAGCCTTTGTGTGATGTTCCCAAATAGCTTTCCATTAGGTCTGAACCTATATGGTGAGTGCAAGCCAGACATTAGAAAGTTAATATGGTAACAACAAGATAGCTTCTTTAATGTAGAGAAGATATATCTAGGCACTTCCCAGAGACATCATTGCACAAAAGCATTGGCACTGAACCATATAAGGAGTAACTAGGACAGATGACTAATAGCTTTTTTGGTAATTCTAAGGAATGTCTTCAAGAAGGAAAACAAGACAGAGGCAGAAAAGAATTTCATAACTTGACTTAAAAACAATGTTTTAAAAATATTCATTCACAGGATGTTGGTGTTGCTGGCTAGGCTAGCTTTTATTTCCTATCCCTAATTGCCCAGAGGGCAGTTAAGCATGGGTCTGGGGTCACATGTAGGCCAGTCCAGGTAAGGTGAATAATCATGTTCCCTAAAGGATGTTTGAACCAGATGGGTTTTTACAACAATCAGTAACAGTTTCACGGTCATCATTAGGCTGTTAATTCTAGATTTTTATTGAATTCAAATTCCACCAACTGCCATGGCAGGGTTTGAATCTAGGACGCCAGAACATTAGCTGGGTCTGCCCACTAATTGTTTAGCGATCGCTCCACTTGGCTGTCATGTTCTCTACATGTCTGGGGATCATACTGTAGAAAGGAGGTGAATGGATTGGAGACAGTGCAGAATGAGAAAGCCCGCCCAGTTCTGAGGGTAGATTGAATAGATTGGGACTATTCTCCTTGGATAGAAAAAGGTTAAGAGGAGATCTGATTGTAATTTTCAAAATTGTACAAGGTCTGGTTAGAGTAGGTGGAGAGAAAACTTTCCCACTTTGTAAGATGATTGAAAAACGAGAGGACACCAATTGAAATTGATTTGTAAATGTAGCAAAAGTGATATTACAAAAAACCTTTTCACATGATGAATGGTTCAGGGTGGGCATGCACTGCCTACAAGTGTAGTGGAATCAATTGAAGCCAGCAAGAGGACATTAAATGATTGTGAATACATAGAATATGCAATGGTAAGGGGAAAAGCACTGAATTACTGTGCTGGAGATAGTAGGAACTGCAGATGCTGGAGAATCCGAGACAACAAGGTGCAGGGCTGGATGAACACAGCAGGCCAAGCAGCATCATAGGAGCAGAGAGGCTTGCAGGGCTGGATGAACACAGCAGGCCAAGCAGCATCATAGGAGCAGATCTGCTTGGCCTGCTGTGTT
>NC_063337.1:83022990-83023934 GCF_021869965.1 Rhincodon typus
ACAGCAGGCCACGCAGCATCATAGGAGCAGATCTGCTTGGCCTGCTGTGTTCATCCAGCCCTGCACCTTGTTGTCTTGAATTACTGTGCTCATTGGTTAGGCAGTGCAGGCACAACAAGCTGAATGTCTACTTTCTTTGCCATAACGTTTTGTGATCCTGAGATTGGCACCTTAGCACTAGGGCCCCTGCTGCCATTTATGAAGCAATTGGAGTGGATCATGTACAAAAGGCCACTGTCTGAGGAGTGCAGGGATTTTGAAGGGTTATAGGGCTGGAGGAGATTACAGAGATGAGAAACGGTCCATCACGTAGCAATTCAAAAACAAGAATTCTTGGTACTTGTGAGAATTTCGCAGTTGAGGCATTCCCCACCAGTAGGTAATGTGGTCAGTGAACACAGACGTGACAGGTGGGCCGAAGTTAGTGGAAGTTAGGATATAGGCAACAAAGACTGGGATGAGCTCTCATTTTTATAGGGGTCAAAGTTGGGAAGCTGCCAGGAGGCCATGTGATGGGGAAAATATTCATGGCTCATATCAGCAGTCCAGTGTTGTCTATGGCTTATGTTTAACTCGGTGGTTCTATAGATTTTTGCACGGTCATTGAAAAGTTCATCGTATCTTGGTTATGGGAATGACCAGACTGATGTAGGCAAAATGCCTGTCTGTTAAATTGACAGGTCATTCCATGCGAGCAGAGTTGAGTATGCACAGATTCACTGCCCAGAGCAGCTCTCTTCAAGAGAGCTGCATAACAAATACATTTATACAGTGTAAAAACCAAAAGAACTGCAGATGCTGTAAATCAGGAACAAAAACAAAGTTGCTGGAAAAGCTCAGATAACAAGGTGTAGAGCTGGATGAACACAGCAGGCCAAGCAGCATCAGAGGAGCAGGAAGGCTGACGTTTCGGGCCTAGACCCTTTTTCTGAAGAAGGGTCTAG
>NC_063337.1:83024334-83075093 GCF_021869965.1 Rhincodon typus
TCAGTTCTGAGGAAGGGTCACCGGACCCGAAACGTTAACTCTGTTTTCTCCTCCACAGATGCTGCCAGACCTGCTGAGCTTTTCCAGCAACTTTGTTTTTGACATTTATACAGTGCCTCTGACGTAGAAAAACATTTCAAAGTGCTTCTCAGGAATTGATTATCAAACAGAGTTTTGACATGGGCTCATATTTGGTGATTTTAAGCCAAAATCTTGGCACTGCACATGAAATTTAAAGAATGTCTTAGTGTGGGGACAGAGATCATTGTGGATATGGGCTGCATGAGGTCAAGTCTGTGGAGGGTTTGAGGTGGGAGGCTGGCCAGGAGAGTACTGATCACAAGAATATGGGAGATAAAGGAGCATGCTGGAGTGGACCATGCCACTGAGTATCCCATTGAGCCTGCTCCAGAATTTTATACAATCACAGCTGATGTTGCAAACTTCATTTTTCATCTCTCTCCCTCTTTCTGACTATCTCTCACACCCCCTCCCCAGCTCACTTTCGCTCAAGTCCTTTTGATTCCCTGTGAAACCTAATATCTGCCAATTCCAGCCTCGAATGTAGTCAACAATGGGGCAATTTCTCCCTGGCATAAAGAATTTAGAGGAGGTTTTGAGGAAGGGCCACTCGACCCAAACATTAACTCTGATTTCTCTCCACAGATGCTACCAGACCTGCTGAGCTTTTCCAGCAATTTCTGTTTTTGGTTCTGATTTACAGCTTCCACAGTTCTTTCATTTTAATGGCTGAATGTCACTAATGGCACTATGTCACTATCACTGGACTGTTCATCCAGAGACTTAGGTAATGTTCTGGGGACCTGGGTTCGAATCCCATCACGGCAGATGGTGGAGTTTGAATTCAGTAAAATTCTGGAATTAAGAGACTAATTAAGTGAATCTATCGCTGATTGTTGGAAAATCCCATCTGGTTCACTAATGCCCTTTAGGAAAAGAAACTGCCATTCTTATCTGTTCCAACGTATATGTGACTCCAGACCCATGGCAATGTGGTTGACTCTTAACTGCCCTCTGGGCAATTAGGGATGGGCAATAAATGCTGCCTAGCCAGCGACGCACACATCCTGTGATTTAATTAAAATAAGATTCCAAAGTTTCAAAACTTTAGAGTTAAATAATGTCTTCTGACTAGTCAGTTTAGGCCCCTAGCAGTGAAGTTATCTCCTTTATGATGATATGACTTTCTATCCAGTGGTCACACAGAGATTGAGAGAACAGGAATCCAGCATCAGAGTCGATAAGCTACGCCCAGTGACAAAGAGGTGGCACCAGAAGAGTGATGATTCCGATGTTGGTGGGTATGTCACAGGCGGTGGCGAGGTGGTGGAGGAGGGGTAATAGTGCAGGTGTCATTGGTGAGCCAACTCAGGACTCATGGAGGAGCTGGCGGAGCGAAGAAAGACTCTCAGCTATATCTTTTTAGTCTTTTTATATTTAAACTATTCAAAATGGCACCAGATTGTGGCGACAGTTGAAGCTTTTCACTGTAATTTACTGTATTATTCACTGTAAACTACTCGTGACAGTAATTCATCATGCATTCATTCAAATGTGAATTATAGGCAGAGCTTAAAACTCACAGATGTGAGCCAGGCCCACTTGCCTTGCTATTGAGATGTAATGCATTTGTTCTCAGAGAGAAAAGCTCTCTGCCAGTATTTTAGAAACCAAACTATTGAAAGGCAATGTATTAACACTGATCTGTTTAGTTTGCTGTTTAAATGTATTGAGACAGAATGCAAATTAGCAATGCCTAGCGTAACTTATTGAAACTGATTTCTTTAAGTTAGTAAGTAAGACTGGTGCTAAAGACCTGCATTAGTCAAACTGACTTGAATTGATACACGTGGCGAGGTGGTCTGGATTAATGAATTAATTCCCATTGACGTCAGTCTCTCTCTTTTAATACTTTGGATTGGGGGATCTTATAACACAGGTTCATGATGTCATCATGCATTAAGGTGAAAGGAATTTTATTGTAATTTAAATGAACAAGTCCATGGGGAGAGAGTGGAGGGGGAAAATAGCTGTTAAAAGGAATTGTGAGATTGTAAATTTAGGATGCTCCAATCTCAAACATTTTTCATTAGTGCCGCCAGAACAGTAAACACCTTCCTCCAAAGTCACTGACAGTATTATAAGTCAATTCCAGTGCTGTTGTTTATATTTACTTCAATTTTGAATACGTTTTTGCAATTTCAACTTTTTGTCTCTATCTTCAAATGATTTGGGTTCTTACTGACCAGTTTCCTAGTTCATGCTGAGCTGGCATGTGTACAGTTGTTGCTGAGTGCTCCAGTAAAATATAAACACACAAGATGGAATGCTGCACTAAACTGATTTATAGATCCAGTTATTGAGAAAAGTGACCTTTTGTAATTGAAGGTGTTCCCTCCACCACGATTGCCCAACAAAGACACAGAAATAAGAGGCTGTAAATCTTGAATTTGCAGTTTGTGGAGGACCTGCAGAAGTGGCTTCATTCTATTTTGTATGGTATTAAGCTGCAGTTCTACACTCTCATGCAGGGGCAACCTCATAATTCCAGTTGAAATGCTTTTTTTTTGAATACAGTACACCAGTGCTGAAGCACTTAAGTATTTGACCGTGTTTTGCCAAAAGGCTGCACTTACAGTTGATAGCTTTGATTTGCTTTTGTGTGATTTACTTCTTAAGAATGTGGGACCCAACATTTGTTTTTGGGAACTGCAGTGCAAAAAACCTCCCTGCCTCCAGCTTTTCATTATTGAGCAGATCTTGCCTCATGAATAAAGATATGCGTTCTAGTCTCACTTCATGACTTGCGCACAAAAATTGAGGCTGATGTTCCAGAGTTATACTGAGGGAGTGCTGCACTACCTGGGATGCAGTCTTTTGGATGAGGCAATGCAGGCACAGCAGGCTGAATGTCTACTTTCTTTGCCATAATATTTTGTGATCCTGTGATTGGCACCTTAGCAATAGGGCCCCTGCTGCGAATTATGAAGCAATTGGAATGGATTATGTACTCACAGATGGCACTACTTCTGAGAAAAGCGGGAGAGTTAATCTTGTTGTCCTGGCCTATATTAATCCTTCGATCAGCATTGCAACAAAAAACCCAAATTATCCAGTAATTGTCGTGTATCCATTTGCGGGCACTTGTAGGTGAATTGGTGCTTCGTGTTTCTTACACTAGAACAGTAACTACACTTCAGAAGTAGATTATTGATTGTAAAACACTCAGGGGTGCCCGGTGGGACTTGAGGGGTTTGAGCTATAGGGAAAGGCTGAATAGGCTGGGGCTATTTTCCCTGGAGCATCGGAGGCTGAGGGGTGACCTTATAGAGGTTTATAAAATCATGAGGGACATGGATGAGGTGAATAGCCAAGATCTTTTTCCCAGCCTAGGGGAGTCAAAAACTAGAGGACAGAGGTTTAAGGTGAGAAGGGAAAGATTTAAAAGGGACCTGAGGGGCAGCTTTTTCACACAGAGTATGGTGCGTGTATGGAACAAGTTGCTAGAGGAATTGGTGGAGGCTGCTATAGTTACAACATTTAAAAGGCATCTGGATGGATCCATGAATAAGAAGGGTTTAAAGGGATATGGGCCAAATGCAAATGGGATTTGATTAATTTAGGATATCTGGTCAGTGTGGACAAGTTGGACTGAAGGGTCTGTTTCTGTGCTATATAACTGTATGACTTTATGGTGTGAAGTATGCGATATAACTTCAGCTAAATTGGAGTCAGTGGGAATTGGGGAAAGCTCTTTGCTGTTTAGAGTCATACCTGGCATGAAGAAAGATGGTTCTGGTTGTTGGAGCTCAATCACCTCAGCTCCAAATCATCCCTGCAGCAGTTCCTCAAGGTAATGTCATCAGCCAAACTGTCTTCAGCTGTTTCGTCACTGACCCTCTTTCCATCATAAGGTCAGAAGTGGGGACGTTTGCTGATTACACAATGTTAATGCAGATTTGGAAATATTTCACTGTTCCTTCAGTGTCAATGGGTCAAAATCCTGGACACTCTGTAGTTTCTGCTTTGTTGTGTTGATTTTTGTGGCAAAATTCAGTCAGGATTGTGAAACTGATGAAAATGCTCATGAAATTAATTCGCCATTGGGAACATCGACTCGTTGTCTTTCTTTGTGTGTATTTGAGGCACAAGCTCATGAATAGGATTTAAAAGGTTTTAAATGCAAATTTTCAACAATTTTCTGAGCATGTGGCTACTAAGTTCAATTGAAAGTAGGAAATGATTGCATACATTTTTCTAAAGTCATTTTCAGTCATTTCCAAAGAGGTTTCTCATGGGGGATAATTGACGCAGTGATTAAAAATGCCTTTTTATTTGTACAGACATAATCTGAATTTCAGCTGTAATTAATTGAACTGCACCAGGTTACCAATCTTAAATGTCTCAAGGAAAATTTAGTAAAACAGAATAGTCGGTAAAAAATATTTTTAAAGTTGCTCAGTTGACTGGTCAGGCTGGATTTTGTGTTCAGCAACAGGGAAAACCATTTCAGCGAAACTTGAGGGAGAAAATGCAATTTTCCAAACAGCTGCAATTTTTGCCATTGTACCCAAAACTGAAATTCTGTTCTATTATTTTTTTTCCAGATGTACTGTCAGTCACAATTTAGATGTCAATGCTTTTTGATAAATATCTGGTCTGTATGGTCTTTGGACCTTGCAGTGTGCACATGTTGGCAGTGAGGTGACGCTTCCGTAAGCTGGTTGCTGCAGAAGTCTGTAGTGCTTGGTGTGATTTTGATTTAGTGCATTCATTGTGAAGGTCAGCAGGAGTTTGTTTATTCAAGGCTTTATGGAGAGTGAGCCAGCAATGAGAATGAGCGTTGCCGGGGTTACAGTGAAGGCTCTTTGGCGTAGATGAAGGCTAGTTTTGCTGTGCACTTGGCTGTCAGTTTTCTCGTTAGATTATCACATGTAGACGTGGAATAATTTCCATATCCCATGCATGCACAAGACAGTGAAAATACATGGTACAATTTTACTGGTGTTCATGCCTATTGAAGAACGCAGGGAAAAGATTGTACACATTACTGAAGCTACCTGCACTAATTCACACTATCTCTTATCTGGAGCACACTCAACAAAGTTAATGTTTTTCATTTTATTTCATATGCCTCTGCATCTGTCACTGACTTCAGCCTTGCAAACTACCCTGAGAACTTTGTGGTCCTCTCATTCTGGCCTGTTGTGCATTATTAAGGGTCTTTGCTGTACCATTGATGACTGGGTCTTTCATGGTCCATGGAGCCTCTTAAAACCTACCTCTTTTTCTCCAAACTTTTTATCGTGGTCCTAATATCACCTTGGGTCACATTTCCCATGGCTAATCCACCTACCCTACACATCCCTGGACACCATGGGCAATCTAGTATGGCTAATCAACTTAACCTGCACATCTTTGGACTGTAGGAGGAAACCAGAGCAAACCCAGTGGAACAGACACAGGGAGAATGTGCAAACTCCATACAAACAGTCATCGAAGGCTGGAATTGAACCCAGGTCCTTGGTGTTGTGAGGCAGCAGTGTTAACCACTGTGCAACCATGTCATCCAGTGGAATAATGCTTCTGAGAAAGCCCTTAGGATGTTTTACTGCATTGAAGGTACTGTGTATACACATGTTCTTTTGCTATCAGCTGTGTTGATTTGTACTAACAGTGATGCTATCTAAAAAAGCGGTGGGATTTTCTGGGCGAATGAGAGTGAGAATGGAGGTGCACAGGTACATAATAGCATACCACTGGCCAGCGTCACAGTCTATCTTGCGCCAGAGAGCCATTTTTGGGATGGCCCCATTGGGTAGGAAATGGCTACCTGACCACAAGGGGTGAGTAGCTGGTTAGGTTGAGGGAGGCAGTGGCCTAGTGGTATTATTGCTGGACTGTTAATCCAGAGACCCAGATAACGTTCTGGGGATCCAGGTTCAAATCCTGCCACAGCAGATGGTGGAATTTGAATTCAATAAAAGTATCTGGAATTAGGAATCTAAAGAAGACTATGAATCCATTGTTGATTGTCAGGAAAAACTCATCTGGTTCACTGATGTCCTTTAGGGAAGGAAACTGCCATCCTTACCTGGTCTGGCCTACATGTGACTCCAGACCCACAGCAATGTGGTTGACTCTGAACTGCCCTCTGGGCAATTAGGGATGGGCAATAAATGCTGCCTAGACAGCGACGCCCTCATCCCCTGAATGAATAAAGAAAGTTATTAACAAGTCAACCAGGTCCGTGTGCGCAGTGGTGTTGTGGCGGCAGTAACTACTTTCCAATTTAAATCTTCTGTTGGTGTTAATAATGCACCTGAAAATGGAGGTGACCTCTGTCTCCCTCCCCCACATTGGCAGGTTTTTCATTACTGCAGGGTGTCCTGTCAATTCATTAGACAGTGATTGCATCTTCTGGCAACAAAATTGCCGAATACAAAGTCAAGAGATAACAAGGTGTAGAGCTGGATGAACACAGCAGGCCAAGCAGCATCAGAGGAGCAGGAAAGCTGACGTTTCGGGCCTAGACCCTTCTTCAGAAATTTGGCCTGCTGTGTTCATCCAGCTCTACACCTTGTTATCTCAGATTCTCCAGCATCCACAGTTCCTGCTATCTCCGAATACAAAGTCAATGTTGGTTGACCACTCCTGACCCCTTGCAAGGGTGGGAGCCAGATTTGATTTGTGACCCTGACTCAGACACATGTCATTGCCTTTAAGAGTCAAAATTTGTTTTTATGTTAGTAGGCTATGCTTTTTGAGCGGATACTGTTCAGTAAACAACAATAACCAATAAAGATTTCTGTTCAACAGAAGTTGGCTTGAGCACCACAAAGGGTTGATTTAATAGCAGTGTGGGAATGTCATGGTTTGCATGTTTGGGCCATATGTGCTGCAGTGGATAGCTCTCTGTACTTACAGACTGGCGGAGCTACCTTTCTGTTATTTAACTGTATTAGAATCATTGACCATGAAGTATACTGGCATTGTGGCAGCAGGGCTAACAGGAGCCTTGTTAAGGTATAGAATTAGAATTAGAAACAGGTTTATTGTCACATGTATTCAAGTCACAAAAGAACAGGAGTGCGGTGAGAAGTGTACAATGTTTCAAGCGCACTGAGCCATCTTAGGTACAAAGAACCTAAGTGCAAATCTTAGGAACCAAACATAAAGAAAATAAAAAGTAACACCACATTACGGATATAAATAGTATAAATTAAGAAAATAAGAAATAAAGCTAAAAGGATAGACGTTATAAAGATGGGGTCTTGTTGCAGTCCTGCCCAACATTGGACCAATAGGTAAAATCTAGTCCTTTTCAGTAGCTTTTAGTTTTTTTTTCTTTGCTTCCGGCATATCTGGAGAATTGCCCTGAGCCGTATCAGGAATTGTTCCTGCCAGTCCCTGACTGATTGAATGCTGATGTCTAAAATCCCTGACACCTAACTGTTGGTCAGCAGGCATTTCAAACTGGGCACAGAGCGGATTCTTGGTGGGATGCCTGCAGAGATGAGTTAAAATCTATTAACATTGTCCAGTGGCCTCTGCCTGTGCTGTTGGATTCAGTGATTCAATCCAAAGTCTTGGGACTGTGAGCGGTTTTTGGGAATGCACATTCTGGTCTGTCCATCATTCCTGGTTCTTGCAAAGCAAATTGTTTTACAGGAACACCTTTTTGAAATGATTCAGAAGAAATGGAATTAAGAGAGCCTCTAACAAGCAGCTACAGCTTATTATGTCTTTAAAACTTAGCAAAACTTTTGAAATAAATCATCCTTAAATATTGATTATTCCTGTAAAGTAAAGCAATTCAATTAATTCAATGATTAAAAGGTTAAACAGGTATATTAAATAAATGAATAGATAATTGTTATTTGTTGGACTGGTGAAATTGCAACCGTGGTAAATTTCCTTGGTATCTTTAGTGATTTGTTCTTGATCATTGTATTGCAGCCATTGAAACACTTTCTGAAGTGTTGCCTTTGCTGGAATGGTAACATGCAATTTGCACTCTGCAAGTTCCTGCAACCAATAATGTCATAACAATGAGACAATCCCTAAGGTTTTACAGTAGATTTGTAGCTCGGGTTGTGGATGTTGTGATTGCTTGGCATGCCGAGCTGGTTTGTTGTTCTGCAGACGTTTCATTACTCTGCTGGGTAACATCATCAGTGCAGCCTCCGATGAAGTGCTGTTGTGTTTTCTCGCCTGTTATTTAGAAAGAGAAACATTGACAGCACTACTAAAACAATAACAAGACCCCAGTGACACCATCTCCACAGACAACATGCTGAAACTACTGGACCTATGCCTCACCGCCCACTTCACCTTTAACGGCCAAATATATGAGCAGATCAACGGGACACCCATGGAATCACCTATCTCCAGACTCATAGCTGAAGCGGTGATGCAGAGACTTGAAAGTACGGTCCTTCCGCTAATCCAGTCAAAACTATGGATATGCTACGTGGACGACACCTTTGTCATTATTAAACAGACCAAACTAGAGGCGAGACACGAACTAATAAACAACACCCTCACCAGAATCAGATTCACCAGAGAAGAGGAGAAGAACTAATAGCTCCCATTCCTGGATGTCATGGTACAGCGCAGGACAAGTGGGGGATTCTTAACAAAGGTACACAGGAAAGCCACACACACTGACCAAGTACTGAATTTCAACAGCAACCACCCTAACACACACAAACGAAATTGCATGAGAACATTATTTAAATGGGCAACAACACACTGCAGCAGCACAGAGCTACGCCAAAAAGAAAAAGAATACCTCTTCCAGGTATTCAAAGACAATGGCTACCCGAAAAACTGGGTCAGAAGATGCCTATTACACGAACGACACCAGGAAGATACTACACGCCCCAACACACTCATCATGCTACCTTACATCAGGAACACATCAGAACTGACCACAAGACTCCTACGACCGCTGAGCATCAGAGTAGCACACAAGCCCACATCAACCCTACGACAACTGCTCACCCGAACCAAAGACCCACTTCCCACTATGGATAGGACCAGTGTCATATATAAGATTCCCTGCAGAGACTGTGATGAACACTACATCGGACAAACAGGAAGGAAATTAACAACAAGGGTACACGAACACCAATTGGCTACAAAAAGACACGACCAATACTCACTCATCTCTATCCACATGGATAAGGAGAACCACCAATTCGATTGGGACAACACCAAGATCCTGGGACGAGCAAAGCAGAGACAAGCACAGGAATTCCTAGAAGCCTGGTACACCATGAAGAAAGCCATCAATAAACACATAGAACTCGACCCCATATACACTCCACTGCAAAGGAAAACCGGAAGTGAGGTAATCCAGCTTAACGGACTCCAGAGTTTAAATGACAGGCGGGAAAACACAATGGCGCTTCATCAGAGGCTGCACTGATGATGTTATCCAGCAGGGTAATGGAACGTCTGCGGAAAAACAACAAACCAGCTTGGCGAGCGAACCAACCACATGAGACCATCCGTTATAGCGATGTTGATTGAGGGATAAATGTTGGCCAGTACGTTAGGGATTTCCTCAGCTTTTCTTTGAAATAGTGTCATGGGATCTTTTACATCCACCCAAGGGAGCAGATGGAGCTCAGGTTTAATGTCTGATCTAAGAGCTGGTACCTCCAATAATGCAGCTGTTCCTCAGTTTGCTGTATTGGAGCATAAACCTTGATTTTATTTTTGTGTTCGAGCCCTGGAGTGAGACTTGAACTCTGAATTTTCCTGACATCGAGGCTAGAGAGTATTCTGTTCCGAACCACAGCTAACACATAAATGTACATGATGTTGGCGTATTGTTATGTCGTAACCACTGAATAAGTAGTGCATTTTCAGGGAGTGGAGCTGCCAAAAATGTTTTCGCTATCAATCGCAATTCTGATGTCAGTATTTTCTTTATTAACTACCTTGTCAGTAATGACTTCTTGGAAAATATTACCTTTTATGTAATGGTTATAAATCTTATCCACACTTACATGTGTGGCACTTTGAGGTGAGGTGATGTGGATGTGCACCATACAAGATTAGATGTTAAAGGTACATATGCACAGACGGACCAGTGTTGATCCCAGCATAGAAGTATCTGTGAACAAAAAAATAAATCCCAGTTGGCTCATATCTTCCAGGAAATGAGAAACTCCACTGACTTCACTTGGCTATGAGCCTGTCTTTCACAGAATTCTTTCCAAATCTTTTTACCGGTATGTACACTCCTGCTTCAACCTGCACAATGAGCTACAGGGCTATGTGTATTTTTAATTCTGAAGGCAGGTGAATTATAAGCTCTTTGAAAGGGGAGCGATCATTGAGATATTTGGAATCCATTTCCATGATTGAGGAAAGCTGGTGTTAACAATTCTTGCCAGACGTAGAATACTGATAGATAATTTAGCCAGAGAGAGAGATCCAGGAAGGCCAGTTGTTTTCAAATTGCTCAGTTTGAATCATCAAGTGACAGAGAGGGAAATCATTGGAATGTCAAGTTTTTAAAGTGGCTAGCTTTCTTGCATTTGTTTGTTCCCTTGCTTTGCTTCGCATCTGCAAAAGAGAGAGGCAAGACATCATTGTCTCCACACAACCATTGGTACATTACAGAATTTAAATTGTTCATGTGGTCTGCATGGATTTAGTACATTGTTGTTAATGCATGTTGAAATGGCTTTTGTCTAAAGGTCTTGGATAATGAGTAGCATGTCAGATGGTCATGCAAAGGTGGCTCTCCACTAAGCTGCTTTGTATGTGGGATGTATGGCTTGGAGCTTCAGGAAAAGCAGCCCAATACATTGTGCAGTGATTGTAATCTTTAATATTCCACTGTGTTGTTCCACATAGAAACAAATTTCATGGCTTGGTGATTTTGTCAACCTACCCCTTTTTTGGAAGTGATGGGAGAATGGTGAACCTTTTATAGGTATTCTCCGGTGATCAATTTAGTGATCAATGAATAAATTGTTATACTTATCTGTACATGGTGATGTAGAACATGCATATCTGAGCTCAAAAGCACCTGGACCTCTTGAAAGTAATTATGGTTTAGCATTGAAAAGCAGAGAAAAGGTATTGGTGCTGTGGTTAAGTTTGATTGCATTCCTTACGGAAATAGCATTTCTTGGGCTCGTGGTTGCACATAGATTGTTTTGTTTAGTAGGAATAAGATTAGCTCTTTGTGAGCTGGATTTCAATCCCTTTCTTTCAGGGGCAAAAAGATTGATTGATTTGTTTTCAATGAAATTTCACTTCAATGATGAGATGTAGACTGGGGGTAAATTGGCAGATGAAGTATAAAGAGTGGTAGAGAGTACATGCAGTACTCTTCTGTCTGATGCTGTGGCCAAGGCTGCTGAAGATTAAACTGAATCTTGAAAAATTGTAATGGAGATAGAAAATGATTTGCTTATGCCAGGATCGTAGCTTATTGCTGTGTAAGGTGAGCGTGCTTCCTGAGACAATGGCCTATTTACTAGCTCAGATGATTTTACATTTAGCTGTAGCCGTTTTCAGCCCACACTTTGCACATGGAACTTCAGATGGTAGATCTGACAATGTGTTGAATCCAGTTTTTTTTAACAAAGAATGATCCTGGCTGCATGCCTTCACCAGTGAAAGTGTTGATTGTTCACTAGGCAGTGTGACTAGTTTTAAAAAAAAGTCAGTACTTCAAAACATATCAAAATTTGTTTTTATAATTAAACCAGTGTCTTAAATGAGTGCAGTGGAATGGCAGCAAACCTTACCATGGTGAAATTAAATAGTCGCCCCAACCAACCTCTCTCCAGTACATTATTGTCGGAAATGCACCACATGCTGTGATCTTGAATTGCATAGTGTAGAAAGTTCTGTGTGAAATCAGCTGCCACAATACACTCTTTGAATCCTAGGTTAAAGACAGCAAAATTTAGTATATCCCAAATGTTACTTTGTCACTCATACTGAAAGCTGCGTACCTGTGTAATCATTGATTAATGACCATTGAAAGTTTGTTTGTTGATATATTCCTATTTCTCTTTCCTTCATGGTTGAATTGTAGAAGAGGATACCATTTGGCACATCATGCCCATGTTGGTTCTTTGTAATGTCTATTGAATTAATCCCACAATCCTCATTCTCTATGGACCCCATTTGATTTCCTTGCTAAACAGGAATCCAGTTTGCTTTTTGAAGGTTGTTATTGAATTTGTTTATGCTACATTTGTGGGCAGCTCATTCCAGACGATAACATGCTGCTTTTATTAAAGGAAAAGTCTTGACTTGGCTCTTTTACCACTAACCTTTGGTTCCAAAGCCTTCTGCCACTGGAAACAGTTTCTCCACATGTGCTCTATCAAAATCCATAGTGATAATTGGTTGTGATTCTCACTGTTTGGAGACAAACATGATGAATGCTCACACAGACAGGGAGATGGGGACTGTTGTGTTGGCTTGCATTTATTGTTGAACAATCTGACTGAAAGAGCACTAAGCGGCAAGGTACTATGTAAAGAAGTGCAGTGACCTGTATTATTGTGGTTTGCAAGTCAGACTCAGTACAGCCTGCAAAGGTCTGCTTTATATTGTAGCTTTCACATTAAGCTACTTTCAACTGGACTGATTAACAGTAAATTTCATGCCATGCAATGTTTCCCTTTCTCCTGGTCTGCTAGGAAATGTATGCTCCTTCTAGGTTTGAATGTGTTCATAATGAAAAGAAATTCAGATTGTAATATTTTACATTGAACATTGCTGAAACAGAGACATATTGTCGAAGCATTTTGTCTTGCACTCATTAGGGCAATGCAAATTTCAAATGATGCCCACAAATCTCCAGTACAGAAGAAAAGGATGTTGAGTAGTTGTCAGGTTGACTCTGACTGAGCTGAGCTGTTACCAGGGAGAATGCACCAGGAAACTACAGGCTTAGCAAGCTTCTGTGTAATTCAGAAAAGGTGCATGGCTTGAACATATTCCTGTTGTTTGTGGAGGATAGGTCCCTGTATATTAACATACATGACATCTAGCAAATCATGTAATGTTTTGACTTGCCCTCATTGGGACTGAGTGGAAACTAAACTCAGAAAGGAACGCCAATTTATACAACATGAGAAAAAGGTGCGATTGGTTAGTTTATGTTTGGCCTGGATATGCAGCAGAAATGGATAACTTTCAATTTTAGTTAGCGATAGATTTTAGACTCGGCAGGTAAGTCCTGATTGGTGAGTGCATTGCCATGGGGAATGCAGCAGGGATTGGCAACTTGATAAAACTCTTCGCAGTGGAAAATGTACAATATATGGATGCATTTCTTTTGCCTACAAACATGTGTAGGTTCTAACATATGCAATTGAATCAAACAGCTGACATGGCCAATAATCTTAAATTGGTGTTTGGCATGACTCTTACCATACTAAGGATTATTTGGTAAATGTTGTCTAATAGCAAAATCACATCTAATATTAGACATGGTGTTCTGAGATTTGCAAGCGTGGCTGGTTGTGGATGATCTACAGAGCTGCATACTACAGATGATCAAAGAGATGTGTTATTACTTTAAATTAGTTCTTAGCGTAGGTATTAGCCATCAGGATTGTTCAGCAAGCTCTGTCCAGTTGCAGGATCACATCTATCGTTGATGTTTGATTATATAGTTTTGAAAGTGAGGGATGTAAACACTGTACTCATGTCTATTACAAATAACCAAAGGTACATATTGTAATTTCACTGGTGGAAAGTTCACAAACCTCAGTGGAGGACTAGGAGGATTTGAAGAGCTAAATTAAGGGAATTAATAATCAGGACGAAAGGGCTTCAGGGAAAAAAAAACAAAGCCAAGCCTATGGTTGCTATCCACAGATAACCATCCAGTTAGGAGTGGTACGCTGTATGAACATGGTCAAAACATGCCACCAATATTTGCATTGTGGTTTAACGAGCTCCCTGTTAAGAGAGTTAACTAGAAACGACCTACTTGATTCTGTTCCAAGACTTTTCGTAGCATTAATGCAATTGCAGAGTGTAAAGGAACACTGATTTCTCAAAATATTTATGGTGCTGACATAATGTGAAAGCCATTTTGTTGCACGCTTAGATAAATTGAATGTCCCTGTTTGCTTCATAGAAAGTGGACAGATGAATTTCAGCTGTATATTACATTGTTCTGGGTCTCTATAGAAGTCTGTGTGAAATGAAAAGTAATGATACACCAATATTTTCTGGCTGTGGTCAAATTACATAAGGTGGTGTTTGATTGGTGTTCACTTTTTTAAGATTATCTCATGTTGCCTCTATCTCACAGCCTTCCCCTAACTTCACATCATTGACTGTGAACTTCCTGTACACACCCATAAGAAAGTAGAAGACGTGGAGATATGGAAAGGCCCAAAATAACGGTCCTTAATGATTAAATAGTCATGAATCGTGGAATTCACGGGAAATATCTTTACAAGAGAATGATTTGAAATGTGGAACCTGACACTGCAATAAGTAGTTAAGATGAATAGCATGAATGCTTTTAAGGGGAAGCTAGATAAACATGTGATGGGGAAAGAAACAGAAGGTTATGCTGATAAGGGTTAGATGCATGAGGATGGGAAGAGGCACATGTGAAGCATGAATGTTGGCATTGGTCAGATGGGCTGAAGGGCATGTTTTGCTGCTATAGTCACTAACCAGTAGGTCTTCTCCTTTCTCTCTCAGTCTTCGTTTCTGATCTTCTCTCTTCCTTTATTGCAAAATCCAGCTTTGCTGAAGCCCATGTGATACAAACTAAAATCTGTCGAACACTGTAATCTAAATCCTTTGAAAAGACATTTTAATCAAAGTATATCTTAGTGAACATCAGCCACTACCTCTTAAAAATCAAGCAACAAAAATGCCTTAGAAATTTTAAAAAAGAAATGTGCTTTGCTTTATAACTAATTACAGCAAGTGGTTATACATTTATCTTTTGTATACTGAACTCAATATAAGACCAGCCATTGGAATCACAGCAAGAATAGATACCGTCAGCGGGGAATGGCTGTATATATCTATTCAGGCATCTTACGCCGCCTGATGTTTCATTTGCTGGGTTAGGGCAACAGTTAGTTGCCTGAGCTACTGGAGAGACAGACAGTCTTTTTCCACATTTCCCTTGCTCCTTTTTTCCTGCTTTCCATCTCACGCTGCACTAACTGTGCATAGCAGAACATCACTATCTGAAACTTCACCTAGGCGGAACGTATAGTATGCATTGAAGTATTTGTAAACTTGGTGATAGGTCAACAGATTGTGATTCCTGTTCACTGTTCAGAACGGTGCATATTTTAGATTTTGACCCTCCGGCCTATTTTATTCCGGGGAGCGACTTTGTGTATTCAGTCCACCAACAACGGAGTAACATTTACATGCATACAGCTGTGGTAACATTTGATTACACTGCTCATTTGCACTGAAATTGCTCTGCCCGTTTTCAGGCCTGTGGGGCTGGCAGTAGTCAGTGTCTTGCTGGTGATTTCATGCTTATTTTTAGAGTGTTTTTCTAGTCTGGTATGAGAGTTAATCACAGCTCAGGTTTCCTGGGCATTAGTCAGAGAGAGTACAATAATTTTTAAATTAATACAGATTCCTGAAAGCCGTGGGGACCTGGGTGACATCACTGTTAGAACCTACAAGTCAGTCTGGTGTATTTGTTGCTTGGCTTTTTGCAGCTTCTAGTTTTTGTAAGTTGGGATATGTCCAGGCTGTTTTGACCAATATCTTACAGCACATGAAAAATTGCTTTTATCATTGAGAGTTTGTAAACTGACTGTTTTTGTAGGTCTTTGTCTCATGTTACAAAATGTGAGGTAAATTACTCAATAACATTTTGTTGTGGATACATGATTCACGTGCTGTAAAGGTTATGGTGTTCCACAAACACAATTGTTTTATTTGTCATTGTGACATTACTGCCACAATGACAACTTGCATCTGCATTATATCTTTATCGTAGGACAAAGATCCTAAGGTAGTACAGAGTTGCAAACCAAAGAAAGATGTATTGAGTTTCTTCTTGTGGTATCCTCCCCTTGTGCATTTACCATCTGAACCAAGGCTCTTTAGAGGCCAGGGTGATGGCGCCATTGCAAATCTTCACCAAATGTTAGGAGAAGTACAAGGAGACAAAATTCCTTCGTTTTGTTTGCCATCGTGGGAAGATGCCTGCACATTTCAAAATCTTCTCCGCAAAACTCAGTAACCAAGAATTGCCCACTTTGCCATGAACAATACAATCTATTCTGATAGATGAATACTTGAAGCAAATAGCTCTGTAGATCTCTTTTTTTTTCTATCAGTAAATGTCCATTTTAACACCTGCACTGTGTTGAGGAAGCTACTTGTCTCCACAAGAGTCTGATGTTAACCCTGCTTGCCAAGCTTTGAGATAAAATTCCAAAGATTCCTGTTCCAATGTGGAGGCTGTCTTGACAGGAATGTGTGGTCAGTGCACCCAATTCAGTGGGCTCCTAATTCCTGGTAGTTAATTAGCATACAAGAGATTCAGGAACATTGCGTGAATACATGCTGCACGAAGACTGGAGAACCACAATGCTCCACTATTATTGAGACAACTACTTGGAACTTGTACCATATATTAGGACCCATTCCTGGGTGATGGTGCCTAGTTGGTTATGATTCCAGCTGGGATACCTCCAAATAATTATGCTCCTGAGCAAGGTGGGATGAACTGGCAGCCTTTCGTAATCCAACCCCAATCTCCATTGGTTACAACAAGATAATTTGAAAATGGCAGATTTGAAGACTAGGGGGGAAATATTTTAAGCTGAGAGGAGAGAGATTTAAGAAAAATATGGAGGTAGTTTTTTTTACACAGGGTAGTTCGCGTGCAGAATGAACCTCCTGAGGAAGTGGTAAATGTGGGTATAATTAAAAAGTTTAAAGACTTTTGGATAAGTACATGAATAGGAAAGGTTTGGAGGGATATAGGCCAGGAGCAGGCAGGTGGGATTGGTTTAGTTTGGGATTATGTTCGGCATGGACTGGTTAGACCGAAGAGTCTGTTTTCATCTTGTACAACTCTGTGACTCTGTGAGTCATGGATATCTTTTCCCAATCCCTGTATATTTTGTGTTAAAACGAGCCAAGGCTTAACCAGGCTTTCTGGAGTTTAAGAACAGGTGAGTTTATTAGCTCCTAAACAAAGGAAAGAAACTTAGATGCAATGTATGCATACGGTTTAGAAATGTGATTGAGTAAAAAATCTAGCTGTTTTAAAAAAAGAATCAGTGTCTGGGTTCCGTGATATGTTGTTGATGGAATGTTCTGGATGTTAAGATGGAGGATATCAATAATGCTGACATTGGTAGTGAAGCAGTTGATTTTGAGATTCTTGGCTCTGCACGTCAGCCATCAGACTATTGTCTTGTTTCCTTTTTGATGATGACTTAACTCGTTTACCTGGTTTCCAGCACTCCGAACAAAAGAGAGTCTTTCTTTACTTGCAGGGTAGGCGTGTCTAAAGCTGTGACCTTTAGAACATACTAATCCACATTGGCACATGAGCACATTAACAGACACTGACTGGGGATGCAGTTGGTTTGTAATCCCTTTGTTGTATATGTTCCTGGAAGGGTAAACATAAATTTGTCTGCGGTTTGGGATATAATCCACAGCAGATGGCTTTCTGTTGAGAGGAATAGTCAGCCTCTCATCATTTCTGTAGCCACAGGAGAGCCTAATCCAGTTTGCTTTGTGTTACATCTCTCCCTTTGAAGAGTTGCTCCTTGAAAATCCCTTGGAGCATTTTCAGGTATGATATTCTGTAATTCCTCTCATCTTTTCCATACAGCCATGGAATTTACATCCAAAGTCATCTTTTGGCTATATGTCTTCTTATTTAAAAAAAAAGCACATACTGAACCTTTACTTCCAACATGTCTGTAAGTAATCCAGACTTATGATATATTGTCATGATACATGTGTTTCTATGTCCGTACATGTGTGTTTTGCAGATGGTTCTTCAATCCCAATTCCTACAAGCAAGAAAGTTCATCCCTGCCTGCATCTTCTCTTTAACCCCTTCTAAATGATTTTGATTCCTCTTCCCATTCCTTTGCTGTTATTCACCTCCAGACTTGACTTCCTTTATGCCCGAATAATTCCCTTGCCGGTATTTGGTGCTTTTCCCTTTATCTGTTACGTATCTGAATTTCCCCCTTTGGAAATGGAAGTGGAATTGAAGAGTTCCATTTGGTACAAGAAGTGCACATTGAAAACATGAGAAAGCAGGAACAGGGTACTGAGTTGGATGATCAGCTGTGATCATATTGAATGGCCGAGCAGGCTCAAAGAGACAAATGACCGGCTCCTGCTCCTTTTTCTATGTTTCTGTGGAAAACCCGAAGGATTAAACCAGACGACAAAATATTGGTAGACCATTAAGCCATGCAGACGTTTGAAGGAGTCAGCTTGCTTGCATTCCTGTCTGACCTTTGCCAGGTCAAGTTATTCTAGTTTGTCTAGTACAAGGAAATGTTAAATATCAGCCAGAGTTCCCGCTCCTGATTGCTGTCCAGTACACTGTGTTTGAGTGCCGAGTTTGGATGAGGGGAGGTTCAAGCTAGAGTTTCACAGTCGAACAAGCTGGTTACCATCATTGTCTAAGCTGACGCATAACCAGTTGTTTCTTCTGCAGCACAACATGCTGCATGGCCAGTGTCCGAAAGAGAGTGAAGGGTGAGAGTATTTGTCTAAAGACATGTTGTAAGGCTTTAATGCTGCTCTTTGGAGGTTTCCCTGAAGCTGCTGCTCCTAAAACCTTATGGCAGTGAGGATGCTTCATTGACCTGCAAAGAGACCATTTGAATTTACGGGGAGAGATAGCCAGCAACATTCACATCCCATGTAAGAATTAGTAAAGAAAAGACTTGAGTGTCTCAACTGCACTTCCTTCCCTGCCAAAGCAGAACAAAACAAAAAGTTTGCCTTTGATTCTGCCAGTAGTCCCTGTACATTTTATCTTGTTGTCAAAGATGATGCCACTGACTAAAGCCACCTCCTTTGCAATATTCACTGCCTGTGGAAACGTTCACGATAATCTCATTTACTTTAGTTGGTTTGTCACCAGCTGAAGGCTACCATCTGTCACTATGATGCATGTGGCATTGTTAATATTTATTTCAGTGCTTTTTCTCTGCGATGTGAGGAAAGGTTGTTTAAGCAACAAGAATGTAGAATGCACAGCTTTAGAGCGTGCTAGAGATGGAAGGAATTTGATATTTAACTGAAGAGAAAGTTTGAAGAGCTGGGGGCTGGTGGGTTCACACATGGGTGAGTGGGACAATCTGAGTTGCTCTTGCAAAGCATCGCCACAAATATGACAGGCTGAGTGGCCTCCTTTATTAATGTAACCACATTATGGTACTATAATGGAAGATTTCTAGACCCTCAAATAGAATATAATGCAGCCTGATTCCACGATTCTACTGGAAATTTGGTTCATTTTCAAAATAGCTGCAGGCATTTAGCTTGGTATAGATTGAATTCTGAGAGCATTCAAGAAAAAAAATCTACTTGCAGTTATTAGAAAATGCTTTTGAATATGTCTTCCACTGTCAAACTCACTGTGTATGAACTAATTGATTTAAGTTGACTCTGTTGGAGCTAAGTTTGAATTGGATGTGGAAACTTTGGATGTGATTAATGTGCATGCGCGCGTGTGTGTGTTTACAGAGAGGTTGACAATGTCCTACTACAGGGGTAAACTGTAACTTGGAAACTATGCAAGGAATTGTGTTAAACCTCTGACCTAGTAAAAACTGAGTATTCACTCAAATTGAAGTGTGCCAATCAAAATCTTCTCTGCTATTTGATTGTCTACACCAGTTGGACTGTACATATGTAGAAAATCATCAAATCCCTACAGTGTGAAAGCAAGCCATTCAGCCCATAAAGTCCACACCATGCCCTGAGGAGCACCCCACCCAGACCCACCACCCTGTATTCTTGTGACCCTCTGTTGTAACCCCATGGTTAATCCACCTAGTCTGCACATCCCTGGATGCCATGGGCAATTTAGCATGGCCACTACACCTAATGCGCACATGTTTGGACTGTGGGAGGAAACCATGCAGACACAGGGAGAATGTGCAAATTTCACACAGTCGCCCGAGGGTGGAATCAAACCTGGGTCCCTGGTGCTGTGAGGCAGCAGAGCTAACCACTGAGCCACTGTGCCACCCTGGATGTCTCTTGACTGCAGATGTCAGGAAGTATGCCAGGAAGCACAAAGTTCTTTTAATGATTACTATGTTTCTATAAATCCTCGCACAACTCCCATCTCTGTTTGCTATTTCCTATAACTTTTTTTATTTAACTTTTTTTTCTTGTGGCATAGGACACCTAAGAAATGTGCTAGTAAAAGTTTAGGGTCCAGACCATCAAATCTTCCTTGTTACTGTATCTCATTGATAGCGTCTAATCTTTATATTGACAAAGTATTCTGTGCCATACAGATGTGATCAGATCACTTGTCCATCTCTTGTCCTTAAATGTCCCACTTTGCACGTTGTGTACCATACAGTCAGGTTGTAGAAAGTCTACATTTCTGTACATAAGACTTATGCTAAGGACAAATGTCTTGTTCAACTTAGGATGCGTGTAGCTGTTTACTTATACCACTGTTTTGGAATCTTTGCTGTTGTCTGTGTATCAAGCTCGAGATGCCTGACAGCTACAGAACTCAGTGGGACTCAGTAAAGATCTCACTGAATGGCAGAATAGGAAAAGAGAAAAGAATTGGAAAAAGAGTTATTGAGGGTTTTCACTTGCATTTAAGAAGTATGCCTAGCGCAAGTACAGTTGATATACAATTGGACGTTATTACTCTCTGTCTTCAACAAAGAACTAAATAATTTGTTAACTGGTCTTGATGATTGACACACAGCTCACACCCATTGTGTGGAAATTGATTAATTTCTGGCTGTAAAATTAAAATAATGCTTGCTTCCATGTCGTGTATAGGCATGGTCATCAGTTGCAGATAAAGTCTGTTGTGCTGTGTGGCAGAATCTACAGTTAATAAAATGTAGGGTGACCAATTTCTTTTGTGTGTGGGATAGATTCTGATGCTGGTCTGCAAGAGTCGACTCTAATGCCTTTCTAAGGCAACTTGATCAGACTTTAAAAAAACATGTTTCCTAATGACATTTAAGATTGCCTAGCACAGATAGCTCACAGTCTACTTGTTTTAAAAAGCTGCAGAGTCACCTTTCACTACCAGGAATCTGGAGATATAATAAGAATTTCATGGCTTCCCTGCCAGGTTAGGCATGGTAAAGGTTAACAGTGGAAGCATTAATATTGCAAGTTTGATATAAATAGAGCTAGTGGTGTTTGGTGTATAAGTCCAGACTGTGAAAGGCAGCTTGTATTTCCTTGCACTCAGTATTAGGCAGAGCAACAAGAATTCAGAGCCATCTGATACATGCAGACTGCACCTTTCTGCTACAGATATTATACAGGACTGTACAAAGCTGATTGCCAGTTGATAGAATTATTGTCAGCGTTTCTTTCAAAGGAATGCCTTCCTAACAAAAAGCATATAATGTATTTGCTATTTAGCTTTAGAAGTGTGAATCGTGTAGATTTGATGTGCCAACTTACAACAGCCTGATCATTAAAAAGTTCTGTTTTTATTAAAATACCAATGAAAAAGTGCCCAAGTGAGGGCACAGATTTCCTGTTAATTTGCACACCAGTGACTGTGGAATATTTCTCAGTTTTCAGTGCAGTGGCAGGGAGGAGCAGAAGTGTTTGGAATTCTAAACAACAATGGCCACTGTTGGAATGTTACAGAACTTGTCCAGTGTTGGTGTCCTTCCTTGCAAGACTTGTTGAATTGACACCTTCTGGCCTGCAATGAAGTTGTGCAGTGGTAGGCACATTTTCTCCATTACAGTGCCTAAGCTCAGCAGTAATAAATTATACAGCCCTCCTACTATAATAAAATGTCCCAAGACATGTCAAAGGGCCACTATAAGCTAAAAGTGGACACTGAACTGTATGAGGAGATGTTAGCTGAGGTAAACAAAAGTTTGGTCAGAAAGATGCATTTTGGGAAGTGTCTTAAAGGCAAAGTGCAAGATGGAGAGATGCAGGAAGGGAATTTCAGAGTCTAAGGCATAGGCAGCTGCAGGCAAGGCACCCAGTATTGCTTGAGAGGCAGGCAGTGTAGCTTAGCAAGTATAAGTCTGATAAGTGAGCTGGACTTAGTGCAGGTTAAGACACAAGCAGAGTTTTTGAATGACTCAATTTCACAGGAAGAATGCAGGTGACTAGCCGAGAGTGTGTTGGAACAGTCAAATGTGGAGGTAACAAAGGCATAGCTGAAGGTGTTAGCAGTGAATCAGTTCATTCATTGCCGACATTAAGGCAGAGTTGAGTGAGGTAAGGAAGAAGAAATGGGAATTTTTAGACACGGCCCATAAACCCTATGGTCCTATATGTGTGGAAACTCATTTCGGGGTCAAATGTGACACTGAATTTGGGAACAGACTAACTAGGTCGTGGACTGACTCAGAGACTGTTGTGGGTTATATGTCGTTGTTTGGCTTTGATGATTTTGCTGCTGAAATAACAAGTCAATGGTGTTTCCTAGATGAGTACAAAGTCTAGCCAGATGGACAATTTTTGGGTGTATCTGTGCAATCTGTAGCAACAACAATTTAAGGAGATGAATTTGGAAAGGGAAGTATACAGGTTTAGGAGGAGGTTGTGGTTAAGGGACAATGTCTGGAGAGTGGAACCTAAGATTGATCTCTTGCAATTGGTTGAAAGGGAGGGGTAAAGTAATTGGGCAGAGACAGAAGAACAGCTGTTCCTGGAGGTGGTTGATTTGGGCTAGAGGAGGACACAGTGACTGGGGAAGGGTTAGGCCTTGACGCAATTTCAGAACATGGTTACGAATTATTGTGGCAATGGAGACCAGAGTCCAATGTATGTTAATGAGCGTAGTATGCGGTTGAGCTGGACTGAGATGTGGACATAATGACCGTATGAGTTGGAAGCTGGAGTCGGCCTTTCTGACCCTTGACCTGTTCTCCCAATCTGTAAGATTCATGGCTAATCTGATTGTGGCCATGACTCCATATTCTGACCTAGCTGCAGTACCCTGTGTCTCTCTTGTTAATCAAGAATCTAGAAGTAGATGAATGGAGCTGGGTGTCATCAGTGCACTGTGGAAGCTGATCTAACACTGGATTATGTTGTCAACATGTAGCATGTGGATACGGATCAGAAAAGACTTGAGGAATTAAAGAGTTGACAGTGTGTGCATGGGAAGTGAAGCCATTGGTTAAAGGTAATCTGGTTTCACTTCAGCAGGAGAGTCAGACTAAGCAATGGCAGGCTTATGGGGCTGGACAGTTGGGTGGAAGGTGCTGGAGAGGCAGGTTATACAGTGACACAGCATCCGCAGTTCTTTCGGTTTTTATTAGTTTATACAGTGATCTGTGTGTCAAAAGCTTCAAAGAGTATTACAGCGAGTGATAGTGCTTCACAGTCAGAGAATGCTTCTGATCTTGGTTGGGCAGTTTCAGTACTGTGGGAGTATTACAAGTCAGATTGAAGAGATTCAGAAAAGGAGTGACAGGACTGGTGTAATCTGAGAGAGGTTAGAATTAGGTTCAAAGAGAATGCTAAATACCAGAGGAAGGGTAAATCATCTATAACATCAGCCAGCATGGATGCTTGGAAGGTCAGGTAAAAGATGAAGTCTGATGAGACCCTGCATTCGCATTGGTAGCCCATTTATATTTAGGCCTGTACGGATAATGAAAGTCTACTCTGTCCCATAGTTGTAAATTTCCCAAATTAAATGAATTGAATGATTTAAATTTTGATTTCTCTGCAAAATGCAAGCACGTGGCGTAAAATCGGTCTAAGTTCAGCAGGGGTTGCACTAAGTTGGCATTTTCAGTTTAAAAAAAATCAATAACGCAGCTGGGTGGAAAGTGGATAAAATTATTTGAGAGGGTCAGAGTGGGGCCACAGAGGAGAGCAGAGACAGTTTGACCCCTTTGTATTTTGCCTGGGTTCGTTCTGTGCTGACATCTAGGTTTCCTTCACGGACTAGTCATAGGTTAGTGAGCATCACTTATAAATTTCCTTTTAAAATCTTGCCATCAATCGGGAACAGAATTTCCTCCTTTACCTCTCTACTCACAGTGAACTTAATTTTATTACTCAGTTTATGTGTGAATTTACTGGAGAGGAAAGGCAACTTTCCTTTAACCTGTAATAAAGATGTCTGGGACTGTTTGTTAGAAAACTTCATGAATTAGCGATATGATTTTGCTTCAGCATGTGATATTGAACTCCCACATACCCCTTGGCAGCAGGGCTAGTCTGAAATGGGGCAAGTGCTTTAAATATTTTATAAAGTAATTTAATCCATGTGCAGGATGATTGTCTTCTGCAACTTTCAGGATAATGCATTGTTTTTTTAAAAAAAACAGCTGTAGTGATCATAAGCATCAAAGGTGGGAAACTGAGTATTCACAGAGCTAAAGCGATACATCTGGATAGAAGCAAGTACTTGGAGGGTGTCTTCCACGACACAAAATTTTAAAAAACAATGATTTGAAATTGTATTTGGTTATATTTTAAAGGGTGCGACTCAGCAGAACATGGATCACAGAGCCCATTCACATGTAATGATATTTCATGGCTCTTTATTAAAAATGCATCGGAAAAAAAATGCACAGGCTCCAAACCTAAAGAAGAGAGGAGGAGTGGAGCTGGGGGCTAGAGAGATATAAAAAAAAATTTGCACTGGTAACAGACTGCTAGCTGTTGTACTCCGGGGATTTTGTCATTGAGAGTAATGAACAGCTTATCCTTTAGCCTTTTCTGGCCGTCTCCCAAGCAAATCTGTCCAAGCCATATCACGTGGTTCCAGCAGAAACCAGCATTGACAATATGCTGGCAGCATTGACATACATTAAATACAATCTGGGCTGATCTTGGGCTTCTTCTCCATTTTGCCACCTGCTTCCTGTGTTATTTGATTCCCTAAGATGCCAAAAATCATTCTATCCCAGCCTTAACTGCAATCAATGACAGTTCATCCATATCCTTTTGGGAAGAGAGTTTGAAATTTCCCCTGCCATTTTGGAACAAACTACTTCCTGATTTTACCCCAACTGGAGCAAGTTCTAATTTTAATTGCTGAACACTTGAAACTTAAAATTCTCATTCTGTGTTTCGATCCCTTCATGACTTTGCACTATCTCTGTAACCTCTTTTGGCCAAACAACCCATTTCTGTCAAATCCTTCCTGTAATTAATGCTTGTACCCTGCCTTTCCCTTGCCATTTATTGGCACTTGCGTGTTTGAATGTGTGGATCCAAGTGTTGGAATCCAGTCGATGTGGCTCGCAATCTTTTTATTCTAATTTTTAAGAACCTTCTTAAGTACAAGTTCTTACAACAAGCTTTTATCTCCTCTCCTAATATCTCCCTTGACTTGACCATTTTTAAATTCTGTTCTTTGAAGCTGTTTGATACATTTTGTTTTATATGAAAAGGCTCCATACTAATATTGTAGCAAATTACTGCAGATGCTGGAATCCATACTGAAAACAACAAATGCTGGAGATCACAGCAGGTCAGACAGCATCCATGGAGAGAGAACAAGCTAATGTTTCAAGTCTGGAAGACTGTTCATCAGAGTCATGAAGATTTGAAACATTAGCTTGCTCTCTCTCCAGGGATGCTGTCTGACCCATTGTGATCTCCATACTAAAGTTGTTCAGTGGCTCAGATTAGGGTGGACCATCAAGTGAGATGTGTTGATGCACTGTGCAGAGTTCAGGAAGTTATAGTTAAGGGTCTGTTTGTTGGTCAGTGTGAACACAGATGGACTCAGGGGTCATAGAGATGTAATAGCTGTTTGTGTTGATTCATGCGCTTTGAAGTGATACCATAACTGGTGGGCAATTAATTGTCTACTGTGTACTTGGAAGACCAATTGTTGAAGATGGCTCAGGTGTGTGATGGTGCTGGAAATCTAGTATGCTTACCAACGGCTCATCAGACTTTGAAAATGTTGTTCCCCCTTTTACAAAGTGTGGGAATACATTAACAGGATTTGAGTGATCTCCAATCTCAATCACTTTGGAGGGTGAGAGAAAGTGGGAGAAGAATCTCCCAGAGCATTCCCTTCATTATTGTGAGCTGCTATTCAGCTTCTCAAACCTTTCAGGAGATGACATGGTTTTCAAGTAGAATGAGAAGTGTATATGTTGCTATGCAATAATGATCAGGAGGGTTAATTCCTCCCCCTCCTTGTGGGTCTACAGTTTTATTCAGAGTGTTGTCTCTCCCACATGCAGTTAATGCAGTAAATACAGTTCAGTAGGCCTTAGCTGCACTGTTTGAGGCATAATGCAGTTAGTTGATCCCACTGTTAGGCTTGGTAAAGACAACGGTATAGAAGATCAAGTGTGAATATAAAACTCAGTATAAAGGCATTAATTAAAATGTAGCCTTCAGGAAGGCTCAGTGAATTATGCTCTTAATCTCATGAGCAATGATCGTTGCAATAACCTGAAGCCAGAAAAAGAAAACACTGTATATCACCTTACCATAACCTCTGGATTTGGCAAAGCACTTTAACAGCCAATGAAATACTTCAGAAGTATAGTCCATTACCTTTGTCACTCCGATGCTTTTGTAGTTGCCTTTCTTTCCTTTATTCTCCAGGAACTGGAACTTGTCTGATACTGCTGTGTGTCTCTGAAAGCACACCATATCCCTTTCACCTATCACCCCATGCAAGCTATCCAACATTGGCTACAGTCCTGCTATGCTTCGATTTTTTTTTAAAGTCTTATTCTTGATTTCAAATGGCCTTACTTCCTAATCTCTGTAACCACTTCCAGCTCTGTAACTCTCTGATATCACTGTGCTTGAATTCTGGCCTTATGCCTATCCTGGATTTCAGTTGGTTTTCCAATTGGTTTTTGGCTGCCATGATCATAAGCTTTCAACTTCCCTCCTAAACATCTCCACCTCTCTAAGTCATTTTTCTTTTAAGACCGATTGAATAGTCTCTGTTTTGATCAAGCTTTTAGCCTTAGTGTGCCTTAAGGTGCCTTTAGTGTCAAATTTCATTTGTTGAAGGTCCTGTCAAGCGCTTTGGGACTTTTGAAACTAGATGAAAGGCTCAATACAAAAACTAGTTGTTGTTTTTGCACTATAAGAAATGCTGCCGCCAGTATGCAGGCAGCAAGATTCCATAAACAACAATATGTTTCCGATAATTGTTTGGAAGTGCAAAATTTGGGTATCACTAAAAAAAATGCATGTTTTATTGAAATTTTTCATTTTGACTCATCAGGACTGTTCACAAGAATACCAGTTTAAAGTGAAAATGAGCACTTATGCTCTATGAAAGAAGTGTGTTGATGAGTTAGCGGGTGGACTGTGATCAGTGAAGGTGTTGCCATGGAGTGCACCAGTTAATAATGATTGACAGTTAACTAACAGGCTTTGTTTAGATTTCAAACCAGTTAGGATGACTTTGATTGGTCAAGGCATTGCCCTATGAAGTATACATACACTGTTTTAGTTTCAAATCAACAAAATAGGTGACAGTCATTCTCTGGTTCATTTTACAGACCATTGCCTTTACCAATCAAAATCAACCCGTTTGGTTTAAAATTTAAGTAAAGCTTGGTAGGTAAGTGTCAATCACTCTTAACCAGTGAATTCTGCGTGGCAACACATCTACAAATCAGTGTCCAAGTGCGGGCAATTCAGAACTCTCTTCTGATACAATATATATATGTCGTTATTCCCCTTAAATTTTCTTGTGAATTGTCCTGATGAGTGAAAAACAAAAAGCTTTGACACAATATGCAGCTGGAAGAACGCAGCAAGCCGGGCAGCATCAGAGAAGGAGGAAAGTTGACGTTTCGGGATGGAACCCTTCTTCAGAAGGTTCATTTCTGAAGAAGGGTCCCAACCCGAAACATCAACTTTCCTGCTCCTCTGAAGCTGCATGGCCTGCTGTGTTCCTCCAGCTCCACACTGTTGTCTCTGACTCCAGCATCTGCAGTTCTTACGATCACTCAGCTTTAACACAATGTGTTTTTTCAGCAATATTCAATATGTTACTAACCTGATGACCTGCTTTGGCGGTGTTGCTTGTGGAAGAATATTAACCAGGAACATTAGCCCCTTTAAGTCACATGGTAACCAGAACATCCCTGTACAGACCGTGTGAAATTTGATTCTTTTATGTTATAGAGCTAGCACCGATGTGAAAAATTAAGGGAGTCCCATGCACTTAAACAAATCATGTGTTTTCCAAAAAAAAAACACTGCATTGGACAGGACACCAAAATAGTGACACGGAACTTTTTTGCATCATAGAATCCCTACAGGGTGGAAGCAGGCCGTTCGACCCATCAAGTCCACACCAACCCTCCAAAGAGCATCCTACCCAGACCGTCCCTATCCCTATAATTTTGCATTTCCCCATCTCTAACCCCACCTAACCCAAACATCCCTGGGCACTATGGGCAATTTAGTGTGGCCAATCCACCTAACCTGCACATCTGTGGACTGAGGGAAGAAATTGCAGCACCGATGCAGACACAGGGAGAATGTGCAAACTCCACGCAGACAGTTGCCCCACTTGTGAGGGAAGATGAGCATTAGTTAGAAAGGAATCCTTGATGTATTGCAAAACTTTTGTGATTCTGTACAGTAATTACCTTTCTTTAATCAGCTTGCCAGATTCTGCTACGGAGAACTGAAACACGGTGGCTCAGTGGTTGGCATTGCTGCCTCACAGCTCCAGGGACGTGGGTTTAATTCCACCCTTGGGAAACTGTCTGTGTGGAGTTTGCACATTCTCCGGTCACATGGATTGGCCATGCTAAATTGCTGATTGTGTCCAGGGATGTGCAGGCTAGGTGGGTTGGTGTAGTGATTGGAACTAGCTGGATCTTGTTGACTATGAGATCCTTGATTGGTCCAGGTTAACAACCCTAATCAGGAAAGCCCTGGCTGACCAATATTATCAAGAGATTAGAGTCTCCTGAGTTCAGGGGACTGACTCCTAGCTGGGTGATCACAGCCAGTGTACTGTGCACAAGTAGATAAAGGGTGACTAGTTGATGGGATAACAGCCTTTGCAGTTATTTCATTTAACCACGGGAAATGCAGGGTTACAGGGATGGGGAGGGTGGGGGTGGGATGCTGTTTGGAGGGTTGATGTATACGCAGTGGGCCAAATGGCCAACTTCCACACTGGGGATTCTATGATTTTATATTAAAAAATATATTTGTCATCCATTACATTCTCCAACAATATTGAAAAGGATGATTTGATGAAATAGTATACAGGAATGGGCCACAGATTATGTGATCTTTCATTATTAAGCAGAGGTTGGAAATTCTAAGCACTGTTTGGAAAGCTGTTTTACCAGTGAAGCAAGCCTTTCTGCTTCAGAGGAGAATTCAAGCAGAACAGTGACAGATTTCAGTGCACTCTTGACTGAATGGTGTATTGTTTTTAATTGTTGTAGACTCCACATGATTTGTGAGGGGTGGTGCAATAAATCAGCAGGGAGAAAGTAACATGAACACTTGTTTGAAAGGAGAAAGTGTCTTTCTGTCTGCTGGAGGGTTAAAGCAGCTTCCATGGCTGGTGTTAGGTGGTGGAGCTCAGTATGGAATTGAAAGTCTGTGCACAGCTTCATGTTGGAGCCAAGTGTTAATTGCGGAGCTGAATTGCAGTGCTGGAGAGTAAGCGTGTGCTAGTGCATTCTGCATGTTTACAATCTGAAAGGCAGGGATATCACAGTACTGCATTGTGAAGACCTCCATTAAATCCTATCTTTAAATGCAGTCTTTTCATAAGGTACATCTGCTCCCAAATTGAACAAGACAAAGGCAGAGTAATAGAAGGGCTTTCAAGCACAAGTAGATTTGACATTTGAATAGAATAGGATCCAGACCATTTACTGCAAAATTGATTTGAACAAAAACTCCTTTATAGCAGTGTAATTTTCACAGATCAAATTTTTTTCCCCTTTTACACCAGGCAGAAAATAAGTTTATGAAACAAAACTGGTTGAGATGAAATTTCACTTATCATACAGCAGCTGACATGTCCCAAGGGCATTTTCATGCCTGGCGTAGTAAATCTGCTTGATATCGGATGGAGATGATTGCCTGATGAAAGCTTAGTTGAAGATACTGTGAAGGGAGCATATGTTTAAAGCATGTCAGGAGGTGATTGTTCCAGTCACTGGGACACGCACAGTAGCATCTGATGGTTCTGATAGAATTGTATTATGGAACATATGAGAAACGCAATTTACTGAAAAACTCACGCGCACGTAATAACACCACGGTGACTCTGTAGTAATCAGTTTAGAATGTATGCAAATTCTTCCTTTCAAATGACTTGAATTTTGCATGAAGCCTTGAGGATAATGTTGTAGTACATGTTTTAGAATAGTGTATTGGGAGTTCGGATCAGTCACATTGTTGTTAAATGACAGAATAGGCTTGAGGGGGCCAAGTAGTCCATTCTTGGTCTTAGCTCACACGTTCGTACGTTACAGTGAGCATCGTGGATATTTTTTGTGCTCTACTTTTGATGACGTGGGCTCTAAACTCTGGAATTCCCTATCAAAGCCTCCTCACTTCTCTTTACCTCCCTTCCTGTAGGCACCAGGGGCTGGGTTCTGAAGTTCTACCATGAGACCAAACTGTAGTGGGATAACAAAAGAAAACAAAATAGCAACAATGTAGGATGCTTCAGCTGGAGCTCATCTGATCCATCCGTTTCTTTTACTTTTTTCTGTTTTATATCTTTTTCCTCTTGTCTCGCCTTTCTTCTTTCTTCTTTCTTCTTGGCCTTGGGCTCCCAACCTCTGTGCGGCCTTGGACTCTTGGCATTTGACCTCCGACCCAGCATGGTGGCCTCTCGGCCTGGTGTAGTGGTCTCCCAGTCCAGTATGGCGGCCTCTCAGCATGATGGTCTTTGGGTGATACGTGGTGGTCTTTCAGTGGCCCATGGCGGTCTTTTGGCCCAGTGTGGCCTCAGCATGGACTTCCAGTCTCAAGATGATTCCAGAATGTTCTCCCAGCCTCAACAGCCTCTAGGTGAAGCTCAGTATAATCTGGAATCCAGGTCTGGTGTGGACTGGAGGCTAGGTGCCAGTGTGATTGAGTTTGAAAGGACTATTGTTCTGAACTTTTAATTTCTTCATTTTTCAAATTTCTTTTCTAAGAACTTGTACTGAAGAATCTGTACCCAGGTACCTTGTACCTAAGATGGCACAGTGAGTCCCCAAGTTTGTTAAAATTTTAACTTTGAATATTGTAACCTTATAAATAACATGATACCACTTTTAAGCCAGCGCTCAGTGCTAGATTATTTAGGTAGAAGAAAATCAGAATTATATACATGTCCTTGCGGGTGTTATGCTGAAGAATTATGGCCAAGTGCACCAGTTGACTTAATAAATCTCAGAGTAGTAATAAAGTTATCATGCACAACAGACATCAATCTGAATGAAGGAATGTAAAAGCTTTTCCAATTCTGGCATTTTGTGTACAAAGTTTTTCTTAATATAGAAGACAACAACACTGTTGTTAGATTTATAGAGCTTCTTTTGAACCTTTACATAACTGAGACAGAACAGTCGCAGAATAATTATCAGTATCATTTCTCCCATGGGCCACTGGCCACTGATTAATGTCCTAGTTCAGATTGTGCGTATGTGTGTGGTGTGCGTGCATGTACGTGTGCATACGTGTGTGTGAGAGAGATCAGTGTTGTTCAGTATACTTGAAGAATACTTTAAGCTTGATAAAATGGCTTTAACTTGGCTAAAGAGCTGAAACAGTAATGACTGCCTTTGCATGCAGTGATCCAAACAATGTTTCCTAACCATTGAGGTTTGTAGCGAAGGTAAAGTCAATACCAGTTAACGTAGAAGAGCAGAGTATTTTTAAATTGCACAGAAAATTCGATTTACTTTTTCATAGATTTCATGCCTGATCAGAGTTCCCAGCAGTCTTGGAATTATCTGGAATTTCATAGAATTGAGGATTCCTATCCTGAGCAACTGGGAGATCAGTACTTTACATTTCCCACCGTATTGCACTCACATGAACAACAAACACTCTAAGGTGGTGTGTACTGTTGGCTTAGAATGAGGGTAAAGCACACTTTTATACCTTCTGAATTTTTGAATGGTATCAAAAATGTGTATGGCTGTGAAGGGAGAGAAAAGAGTCGGGGAAAGGAAGGCTAGAGAATGGGGTGCTGGAGGAGGAGTGAGAAATAATAACTTATGGAGTGAGTGATGGAAACTGAGGAAATGGGGCCCTGGGGTGGGGGATGTTACCCCTGTTCCCCCACATCTCTGTTCGGGTGACTGCCTGGTTCTTGAAACCCTGTGTCAAATAGCTGCTGTTGTAACACCATGAGTAAAGAGAGTCAAGTGCAGGGGAAGCAACAAGGTTAATACAATAACTAGAAATGAAGTGACCCAATATCAAGTGATCAGACATCACATGGTCTGAAATCTTCAGGAATGTATACAACCAGATGCAGCAATCCGAGGCATGAATCCCAAATAGTAATGTCTTTGCATTTGCTATTTCTCCATTCCTTTTCTTCTCATTGATTGAATGGACAACACTGTTCTGTAAATAGTGCTTTGTTGACGTTGATGACCAACTAGTTCAGCAATGCAGATTTTTCATTTTCAGGAGTAAAGGGCAAAGCTGCAGTGGGAAAACAGCACATACAATGTGTACTGACTCTGCAATGAGATGCTTTGACTCCATCTTTAGTGTTTTCAGTAGCTGTCTCAGTTTCTCTCGACCTTGAATCCATTTTAAAAAATGTATTTGTCCTTTGCTGCCTGACAAGTAAATAGCAATATTTGTCAGAAATAGCATAATAACTGAAGGTTGAACTGAAACAGATGGTACTGTAGCTAGGCAGATCACTTCAATTTAAACAAAACAAAACCTGACAGTGCTTGGAAGGAATAAATGCCTTAATATTGAAGAGTGTTCTGGTTACTTGTTTGCTAGAGTGTATCAAACATTGATACATACGAAGGACATATAATTAATGTTTAAGTATGTTTAAAATTTTATGGATAGCTCCTGTGCTGTCAAGTGTAAACAGGTACGCTAAACAGCAGAACGTGCCTTTTGTCACACAAGGTACTTCAGCAATACCAACCTGCATGCAGTGTAACTTGGATCAAAATGTGGTAGACCTTTGATGGACCTTCTGTGTTACTTGGAATTTCTGTAGGCGAACTGAGATAAAGTTACTGAGCAACAGGTCTCTCCAATGCGCATATTGCCTTGTATGCACAATTACTGGATGGTTAGGTTCAAAGTGTTTGAAAGTTTGTTCTGACAGAAATGCTGTCAACTCAACAATTTAACAGCCTTCCAGCATATTGAGTAGTCACCCCCAAAATATTTGACAAGTTGCAAACATTAAATCATGCACAGAATGAGTTGTATTGAAGCAGAACACTGTCAAGAAATGCATTTTATTACTATATACTTGGAAAGGAGCAAGCATAACCCTATTGGAGTCCTTTTGGATCCTTTAATATGTAAGACTTCCTTTGATGCCTTATTTCAGTGTTACCAAACAAACTTTACCATCAAGCCACATTATGACAAATGGCTAAGCAGTGTTGAAGATTTGAAGAAGTATCTTAAAAGAAGAGGAAGAAGGGTGAAGTGAAGAGGTTTAGAGAGCAAATACCAAAGCTGAACATTGTGGTGGAAGAAAGAAAATTGGATGTTTAGAGGTCAGAACTGGTGGAGTACAGAGAGGGTTGTATGACTTTATAGAAAGAGGGAGAGGGCTTAGACCATGAAGGGACCTGGGGGGAAAAGAATGACAATTTTAAAATTGGACCCACATCAAAACATTGGTTATGAAATGTAAGGAAGACAGCAAATCGGAGAGTCGAGAAAAATGCTGTGAACTTCAAATGAGCAATTAAGGATGGCACGGTGGCTCGGTGGTTAGCACAGCTGCCTCACAGCACCAGGGGCGCAGGTTCAATTCCATCCTCAGGTGACTGTCTGCGTGGAGTTTGCACATTCTCCTCATGTCTGCATGGGTTTCCTCCGGGTGCTCTGGTTTCCTCCTACAGTCCAAAGATATGCAGGTTAGGTGAAGTTCCATGCTCAATTGCTCATCATGTTCCTGTTGGGTGGATTAGCCATATGAAATGCAGTGTTATGGAGATTGGGTGGGTCTGGGCAGGATCCTGTTCGTTATGTTGGTATGGGCTGAATGGTCAGCTTCTGCAATAAAGGGATTCTGTGGTTCTCTGATTAAGTGGGGCAGTGGGAGAGAGCCAGGTAATAACAGAAGGGAGTTTGACAGCTGCCTTTGGATAATCTGTCTCGTGGTAGATTTTAGATTACCCGGAAAAGTACTGCTTTTACCTTGAAAATATCCAACTTTCAGAACGGTGTTAAAATATTCCGTATAGATTGCAAAAACTCTTTCTCTCTTTTCCTTTAACCTTCACTGTTCTTCTCTACATGCTTAGGCCCAAATTTTCTTTCTTTCTCCTCATGTCATTAAGGTGCAATTTGTAGGAGGTTCAGTCCTGTTGGAAGGTGTTGTAATCACATGTGGTTCATTGGCACAATTAGGAGGCTGAGTGTTTGGAATGGAGCACTCTCAATGGGTGAATATTTACTGGGGTTCATGGACTAGATTATTATCTTTACCTTGTATTTGTATGTGGGGTTCCCTAATAAAGACTGTTGATTGGGTGCATGCTACCTAGTCATACATTAGACAATATGTAAACAACGTAATGCAATAAACCTTTATACTTATTTTTTGTACCCAGCAATAATCTGCAGAATATATACATAATGTAATTCACATCCTAACTGCCATTTTAGTCTGAGATAGTAGGAACTGCAGATGCTGGAGAATCCGAGACAACAAGGTGCAGGGCTGGATGAACACAGCAGGCCAAGCAGCATCATAGGAGCAGAGAGGCTGACGTTTCGGGCCTAGACCCTTCATCAGAAAAGGGGGAGGGGAAGGGGGTTTTGAAATAAATAGGGAGAGAGTGGGAGGCGGATAGAAGAGGGATAGAGGAGAGGATAGGTGGAGAGGAAACAAACAGGTCGAAGAGGCGGGGATGGGGCCAGGAAAGGTGAGTGTAGGTAGGGAGTTAGGAAGGGGATAGGTCAGTCCAGGGAGGACGGACAGGTCAAGGGGGCGGGATGAGGTTGGTCGGTAGGAGATGGAGGTGCGGCTTGGGGTGGGAGGAGGGGATAGGTAGTCTTTTTACTTTATCCAGCTTTTGCCTCTTTCTTATGATTTCACATGTCCTTCAGTTATGCTGCCATTAAAAATTCTATCCATTGGATCTGCCATCTTGTGCAATCAAAGACATTCATGTGCATGTTTTTGTATTCTCAAGTTCTGCCACTCATTAACAGGGTCCTCTACCTGCAATCCCATTTCCTTTCTGCCTTTCCAGGAGCTGTTCCTAACAGATTCCTTGCCTTGGATATCTATTACAACTGTTTGGAATCTTCCTTGCCACTTCTTGTCCATCTGGATGCTATGTGTGTGTTAGCAGACGCTCATTCACTTCCTCAGGTAACACTCTGTAATCAAGCACAGTTTTCCTGCAGTGCCGTGGCTGAATCACAGTATCTTCATTTTTTTCTCCTCCCAGGAGTCAGCAAAAACCTGGTTTCTTGGAAGTTGAAACAACAGCTGCTGACCTTGATGGCAACCATTTATTCTTTCTTCACGGACGCTTCGTGGGGCTGCTGTTCCTCGGTATTTGTGTGAAACTTGGAACATTTCCACTGTTGCTAAAGAGAATTTCAATATATGTAGTTGCCTCTTTTTTGTTAGCGTTTCTCAAATTAGTATATGTTCAAGCTTGCCCCAGGCTTTCTTTATTTTTGTGTGTTTAGGGAGCTGATACTTGTTTTTTCTCTGACAGTGATCCCACCTCCCACTGTTTCTCTCCAACTTTGTTCTTTACTATTTTCAGAACTGCCAAACCTCTGAGATTTCCTGTCATGGTCCTGGTGTGCTCCAAAAACAGTGTTATAATTGAAATCAAAAGCTGAAACCACTGGAACCCTAAAATAAAAATAGAGCTTTTCAAATGCAGAATCCTTTGTTAGAATTGAGAATTAGAAGCTAAATCTCTTTTGGGATTGACTTGAGCATGGAAAACAACAGGATAAGGTCAAGAAATAACGATTGTACCTTATTCTTTAGAATGAATATTTTATAGCATGTTATAAAAAGTTGCAGTTGGGTAATGCAGAAAGAGAATCAACCAAATGAAATAAAAACTGCGATTAAAAACCGTCTATGAAATGAAAGGGAAATGGAACTGGGTAAAGATTTGTGTAAAAAGAGAGAGAGGGCAATTAAGACTTTATTATGGTAATGTAAATGCTCAACCATTGTTAAACCTTAACAACAACTTGTCTGAAAAGTCTCAGGCATAGTTATAAAACAAGTTGTAATACTGAGGTGAATTAAAGAGCTACCAGATCAGGTGATTTGGTCAAGAGGTAGGTTTTCCGAAGTGTCCTAAGTGAAGAACCAGGCAGACAGACAGAAGATTGGAGAGAGTGATTTCCAGAGCTTGGGGCTGAGACAACTGAAGGCATGGCCAATTATGGCAGACTAAATATAGTTGGGAATACACAATAAGCCAGAAGTAGAGATATTTTATAAGGTTGTATGGCTGGAGGAGATTGTAGAGAAAGAGAGGGGTAAAGACTTGATAACAAGGATGAGAATTTTGACATCCAGGTGCTGTCTGACTGGAAGCCAATGTATAATGAGTATTATATCCATAAAACTTTATTCCTGATAGGAATAGCAGAGACAGCTCTTCATTTTCACCTGCCATTCTTTCATTTTGTTCAGCTGGTAAAGGGGCACCATGGAGGTGGTAAACAGCAGGGGGGATGGTGGGAACAAGAAGGGAAAAAAGCTTAAGATAATTTGGTATCATCAGCTCAAGAGGATTTTACTATAATCCTTACTGTCCTGCTCTACCTGAATCATGACCCAGCCACTACTTAGAAAGCAAGTCATTTCTTGTCCAAAACTGGATATTCTTAAATCCTAAAACTAGTTTGAGAATCTTGCATCACTGGGAAAACCCTGAGAGCAATTTTCTGTCAGCATTGCAAAGAATCAACAGGTAGCAAGAGAATTTGTGGAACGTATTGTAAAATGGAATGGACATCAAATTGAACTTCACAAATTAATACTGAAGTCTTGACATGTTTGGCCCTGTGTTAATAATTTACAGAGCTGGAACACGTTTGCACAAGTTTCTCAGATTGGAGGTTTAAATTTTGGGAATGTGATATGCTGTATAAAGCCAAATTTAATAAACATTCATTTTATCACATTGTGACTTCGTCATGTGCTTAAGATTTTGAGTGACAGTATGATGATGGAATTGAACATTTCCATTTTGTGCTCCCCCTATCAGCGACATGTATTCCTGCATAGTTAGTTACAGAGTGAACCCAGCAAATGCAGAGTACACTGCTTCAGAAGGGTCCCATCTCTGTGATAATTTCTGATTCTCTCACTGTGCCCTGCTGCGTGATGCCAATTAGTACCAAGTTTGGGATAGTTTTCTTGGAGCACACGCTACATTGTAGCACAGATTTTCTTGTCTTCCAAGGTTCCACAGCAGGGGTTAAACTCAAGCATTTAGATTGATACTTTGAGAGAAGTATTCAGGGAGTGCCACACTGTTTGAGGTGCTGTCCTTTTGTTGGAACATTAAACCCAGGCTCCATCTGTCTTCTTGTGTAGACCAAAAAGATCTAAAGAAACCTGATTGAAGAAGAGTGGTTACATTGTTTCCTGCAGAGATTTACAATTTCTGTTTTTTGCTTTTTGCTTGAATACTTACCTTTCACAGAAGAGCAAGAGACAAAGGATGGCTCTCAGTTCATCTGAAAACTAAGCCACTGATGACAGTAATAGGAATGGGACGTGGTTCAGATGACATTCCAATGACAACTGTCACCGAAATATATCATAACACAGTTTAATAGACTGAAGGAATAGAAGAGTTAATCTTCTAATATCCTTACATGTTCACAAGTTCTGTCTTTTGGACCAGAAAACATGTTCCCATCTGCATTCAGTCGATGTGTAAGAGAGAACAGCTTTAAACCCTGCTGTTCACAGTAGATGTCTGTCTGCCTGTCTCTCTCTCTCTCTCGCAAAGCTCAATTAATTTAGTTTCCTTAACAACTTTACACTGAATGTCCTTCAATAGTTTATGCCTTTCAAAATAGTGATGTGCAGTATGCCCAGATTTATTTTCAGCCATTTGTCCAAATCTGAGGTTGGATGGTTACCATTAAAATGCTCTCTAATTGATACCTTGCTGCCTGTCCAGTTTGATTTCTTCAATCGAAATCGGGACCCAGTGATTCTCCTGAGCTGGAGGTCTGTGCAGTAGTCCAGGGCCTCCTGCAAAGGGTCACGTTTACTCCTTTATATTACCACATGTACATGGCTGCACAAAAAGAAACTGGAAGAATTCACATGCTTAAAATAACTGCCCCTGCAATGTGAGGAATATATTAAATGATGCGTCATCCAGCACTGCTTCCTCTATTGGTGAGCTTGCTGTCTGGAAAAAATACTCAAATATGTTTGAAAAATTCTGCACCTTCTATACCTGTTGCAGTGTTTTTATCCCAGTTATGTTAAGGTGGTTTGAATCCTTTATTACAGCCTTATTCTTGTGATACTTGCCAGCAATTTGCCAATATATTTGGTCTGTCATCTCCCTCTGACTAATCAGGAATTTATATTATTCTTACCAGTGTGATTGTTGCTTTTCCATTCGTCAATTCAAACCTTATGCCCTCATTGGATGACCTTTCTCAAATAATATCCTTGAGTAATATTGTGACTCTTCCTGTCTTTTTGTACTTTTTATCTTGTGAGAAATCCCATATTAATTTTGAGGGGCCATTCCTATCCTTTCTATTGCACTTCTCATGGTTACAGCATGTCGCAAAGCACGCAACAGTAAATGAAATGCATTTTTGAAATGTGATCACTAATGTAATGTAAAATTAATGTTGGGTGGAGTCAATGCCAGGAATAAGACTATATGCTACTGTTAGCGTCGACACCTTTATGTATCAGGTGTTTGTTATGAAAACATGTTATCCAAAGTACTAATTTATAATATTATCTGCATGTATTGAACCTTCTGGAAAGGGCACTTTGTAAAGCAACAGGCACTTGCTACCACAACAATGTTGCTGCATTTGCAAGGGACAAGCTACCAGGATGAAAGTCCACAACATGTTCAGAGAGACAAGATGTGACTCAGTTTGTGGTGAATAAAGAATACTGGAATTGAATTAAATCAATGAGACAACTTGCCTGGAGCTGCAGCCTTCTCTCTCTCTCTCTCACACACACACACACACACACACACACACACACACACACACACACACACACACACATTTTCTCTGAAAATCCTCCCATCAAAGTTCATAAGTTACAAACCAACAGGAAGATCTTATTACTGTAAGTAGGAGGTTCCTAGTCTTTATTGCTGCAATCCAAGATTTCTTAAAGGAGCATCTGGAATCAACCACCACTATCTCCAAATGAAAAGCATTTAGCCAGCCATACCTGATCAAGGAATATATTTCAGTGCCAACATCCAGTGTGTGAAGTGACTTAGGTTATAGACAAACATTTGGAGAGTATGTACATTTTCCACCCACCCCCAAATGTAACTGTTAATTAACCAAGGTATTTTTAAGATAACATGCTGCAGATTTTTAAAAAAAATCCAGACTTGGATTTTGTGTGTGTGTGTTATTTTTAAAGAAGGGCCATTGTGTGCATTGGTTTAGTTTAAAATTTTTGTTCATAATCTTTGCGTCTTTGCTTCAGTTAGTTTTGTTTATAGTAAACTAGTCCTTACTTGTTACTTAAGCAACCCGGGCAGTCTTGTTTCTGATACTAAGTAACATGCAAGGCTAATTTATGTTTGACAACGTCACCTCCTTTTTAAGTTGAACCTTTGTTGTGTTCACTGGTGGACTGGGACAAAGAAAGGAGTCAGTTCACCCCTCTAAGCTGGGTCGTCACATTCTATTTACATTGCGCTGTATTTATTTCCCTCATTGAGTTCTTTCTCGGTTTGTGGTGCCATGACTAGTTAGGACTGGAGTCTAACTGATTAATGCCAGAGATAAACAAATATAACAGTCAGTCCCTAGTTCAGGAGCCATTGACCAAAATAGTTTGGTTTGTTTTCATTATTTGAAGATTGCAAGGCAAGTGCAGCAGTGAATGTTGCTTTCCCTGTTAACATAAAAATCCTGGCCTCATTCAACATTCGATAATCATAAACCTTGTTGTGTTTGAATCAACACATCAGTTGGTGGATATGCAGTTTCCTTTACACTACTTTGAAAATTAGTTCATGTTTAAAATGGGCAGTCACTTTTATTTATTTGCAATCGTGTCAATTTGAAATTAGTGGATATGCAAAGGGTCCAGGGAAAGGGAGGTGGGGACTTGTGGTGTGAGAGGGGTGGAGGGAGTTGATCAACAGGTCCCAAGCATTCATTGCCTCATTGTGCTTATGCTGAAAAAGGCCCTCTATTGAACCTGGGAGCACTAACTGCAGGAGAGAAGCAACGTCGGATTGCAGGAGAAGCGAGCAGCGGCGAAAGGTAGTGTCTCCCAGCAAGTTGGAGCTACCTTTGGAAGGTGGCTGGGGTGCAAGAACCTGGGCTGGGAGAGAGTCCAGGCAAAGAGAAAGGCACTTCAGGATGTGGTTGTGTGGGTGATGAGGGTTGAGAAGGAGGCTGGTAGGAGGAGGTCAGTTGCAAGGAGGATGGGGGAAAGAACGGAAGGCTGCAAAAGGGAGAGAGCAGATTGAGTAAAAAATTTTTGTTAATTGATGTCAAGCTCTGCAAATTTTAGGAAATGTTAGTCTCATCTGTCAGCTGTCATCGGGTCTGTCAATATTTCCATTTATTGCAAGTGACAGTACTTTAGAAATTCTTTTAAGTGTTTTGGGTCACCCTGCAATTGCAAAAGGTGCTACATAAATGTAGGTCTTCCCTTAAATCATTGTATACAATACGTGACCAAATCACTTTTGCAATTCATGCCTTCTATAGAACATTACAGTAAAAGAATAACAAACCAATGGAAGAGTGATTTTAACAATGTACATACAGTGCTACAATCAGAGCACCCAGATGTGTGCAACAACAGCCACGTTAATGTAACTAAACCGTGATAAAATGTCCCAGGCACTTCACAGGTGTATAATTGGATTTAAAAAATGATACTGAGCCAAAGAAGAAATGATTAGGTCAGATAACCAAAAACGTGTCAAAACCTTTTGACGATGGAGTTAATATAAGAGAGAGAAGAGAGTTACAGCTTTTCGGGAACAAAGTTCTAGTGTTTTAGACAGAGATTGCTGAAGTCTGGAAGCCAATAATGGAGCAAATAAAATTGGAAATGATCAAGAGTCTAGAATTGGTAAAATGAATGCGATTAGAATCATGCTAAAACTGGATTTGAGGGCTGGAATCAGTCCAAGTCAGCAAGCATGGATGTAGTGGAGAATTGGTGAACAGGAATTGGTAAATTAAAATGGGGGCAGCAGAGGTTTGGGTGAATTCGGAGTTCAGTGAACAATGTGCAGCTACTACGTCAGATTCTTCTCTGTTATATTGATGCAGTGTGTTATTTGGGCACAATGCATCCCAAATGACAGGACGTTGCTGAATGCTGATCAGCATCACAACCTCAATACTGGGTGGATGTGAAATGCAGTTCAAATACTCTGCCAGACAAAAAGTTACTTCAGCCTGACTTTAACACAACCCTGGTGGAAAGCAGCTGAGGATCTCTTCCAATTGAATGTGCTGGTGTAGTTGAGAGTCAAAAACTCAAAATGAGGCTCAAATGATTGCAAACCACTCCAGCCTCAATTTTATGTCTGAATTTCTGTTTGCTCTTATACAACTGAAGTTTGCTGATACTTCATATTATTTCTAACTAATGGGTTTCTAAATTCCAGTGAGTAAGAAAAGCATACTCAATCTCTGAGCTGTTATCTCACTGTTTTAATAGTTTATTTCCAGCTTCAGTGCAAAACTTTTCGTCAAAAAGCAGGGTATTGCTGTATTGATTAATCACATTCAGTACTTCTCATGACTTGGCAAAAGATCAAGGAAATACCCAAAGGCAACATTAACAAAAATCGATCGTGATTTATTTAGTAGCATTCAAAGATTTTGGACTTGAACTTCTTTTAATGGCATCGCAAGCCAGCATCCAATAAATAATCTGGGATGCATGAATGTGTTTCTACTAAACACAGCTGACTGGATTACGTGATGTGATACTCCCTAATATCACAACCAGAAAGTCCCAGTTTTGTTACTTTTTCCATATTGAAGGAGCTGACCTCAATGGTGTACTAAAATTGGCTGTTGTGTTGCATGTGTGTGTTATGTCCATGCATGTTTGTATGTATCGTGTGTGTGTGTGTGTGCATTTGCTCGCATGTGTATGTGTAAGCTAACACAAGGTGAAATTGAATAATAGTCATTTGCAAGAAGAAACAAGAAAAGTTGTTTACCTTAAAAAACATTATCATTCAAATCATCAAGTGTCTATTGTTCTGCTGTAAAATATGTACACCTATCTTGTCGTGGAATGTACTTGTAGAAGTGTGAATTCCACGTGAATATTTGCAGTAGCAAACTTTTATTGAGCAAAACTTGGTACTGATACATCATAGTGTTTTCGTTTTTCAGGCCAGACCTGCTGCTTCTAATAAGTTACCATACCAACCACCACCTTTATCTTGGAAAGCCCAAAAATATTTTTGATCATTTGTTCACCTTGCATCATGTGAGGAGTTCTCATGTCTCTCATCAGGCCTCCGTTTTCTCCACTATTTACATTTTCAGGAGGTGGAAACATTGACAGAGCTGTACCAAAATCAAAACAAAATTGCCTGGTGAGACTGAACATGTTTGGCAGCATCTGTGGGAAGAAAGCAGAGGTAACATTTCAAGTCCAGTGACAACTGAGACAACAGAGTGGATAGCTGCTGGGCAAAACTGGTATTTATGCTGAAGATGAGGTTAGGAAAGGGGTGGGGGAAAAGAGAGGAAAGCAGATAGGTGGAGGTGGAGCCCAGAGACAGAGAGACGTGAAAGTGGTAGATAAACGAGGGGATTACGGTTTGCAGGCCAGAACAGAAGAAAAGGTGAAGAAGTGATAATGAGAGCTGAGGGTAGCAGAGAATGAGTAGTCTGTGCTGAAAGCAAACCGTGCAACATGAGAATAGGCCTGAGAGTGGGGAATAATGGGTTGGCTGTGCTAAATGCAAAATCATAACAGGACTGGGTGTGAGATTGGGTAAAAATACATGAAAGAATGGAAACAAAATCAGAAATTACTGGAAAAACTCAAGAGCTCTGGTAGAGAGAAAGCAGAGTTAACGTTTCAGATGCAGTGACACTTCTTCAGAACTTCAAAAGAATGGAATCAGGCTGTAAAGTTATTGAGCTCAGTGCTAAATCCCAGAGGCTGCAGGGTTCCCTAGCGGAAAACAAGATGCCGTTCTTTGAGCTTGCACTGAGGCTTGTTGGAACACTGCAGCAGGCCTGCGATAGAAATAGTGGTGTGGCAATATGGTGGTGTGTTAAAGTGGCAGGCAACTGGAAGCTCAGGGAAGCTCAGGGTCTGTTTTTGCAGACAGAACATAGGTGTCGTGTGTTTCGTCTCCCCAGTGTAGAAGCACCGCACTATGAACAGCGAATACAACAGACTAGATTGAGTGAAGTGCAGGTAAATCACCCAGAACATACGTCTGGGCCTTGGATGGTGAGGAGAGAGGAGGTAAACAGGTTGGTGTTACACCTTCTGTGATTGCATGGGAAGGTGCTGTGAGGTTGTTGGGAGTGGAGGAGGAGTGCTGGAGGGAACGGTCCATATGGAATGCTGATAAGGGAGGGGAGGGGAATACGTGGCTGGTTTGGCATCCCATTGGAGGTGACGGAAATGGCAGCTTTGGATGTGGAGGGTGATATGGTGGGAAGTGAGGACCAGACAGACCCTGTTGTTGTTTGGGAGGGAAGAGAAGGGGTAAGTGATGAAGTGTGGGAAATGGATCAAACACAGCTAGGGCCCTGTTGACCACAGTAGGGGGACTCCTTCGGTTGGAGAAAAAGGTGGACATTTCTGAGGCCCTCCAACTGAAGCAGGCATTGTCTGAACAAATGCAGTGGAGATGGAGAAGAGCTGGGAGAATGGAATTCAGTCTTTACAGGAAGCAGGGTATGAGGAGATGTAGTCTGGGTAACTGTGGAAGTCAGTGGGTTTGTAGATGCATATTGATGGCCAACCTATCCCCAGAAATGGAAACAGAGATATTGTGGAAGGGAAGGGAAGAGTTGAAGATGGACCAAGTGAATGTGAGATCAGGGCAAAAATTGGAAGCAAAATTGATAAATTTTTCCAGTTTGGAATAAGAGGGGGAAGCAATACTGATTGATGTTATCGATGTACGAGAGAAAGTGCGTGTGGAGGAGCCCAAGTAAGATCAGATGTGTGGAATTCTGGTCACCCTGCTGTCGGAAGGATGTTGTGAAAATTGAAAGGGTTCAGAAAAGATTTACAAGGACAGGGTTGGAGGATTTGAGCTAAAGGGAGAGGCTGAATAGACTGGGGCTATTTTCCCTGGAGTGTTGGAGTCTGAGGGGTGACCTTATAGATGTTTATAAAATCATGAGGGGCATGGATAGGGTAAATAGAAAAAGTCTTTTCCCTGGGGTGAGGGAGTCAAAAACTAGAGGGCATAGGTTTAAGGTGAGCGGGGAAAGATTTAAAAGGGACTTAAGGGGCAACTTCTTACGCAAAGGGTGGTGCGTGTATGGAATGCGCTGCCAGAGGAAGTGTTGGAGGTTGGTACAACTACATCATTACAAAAGGCATCTGGATGAGTATACAAATAGGAAGGGTTTAGAGGGATATGGGTCCAATGCTGGCAAATGGGACTAGATTTATATGGGATATCTAGTCGGCATGGACGAGTTGGACTGAAGGGTCTGTTTCCATGCTGTACATCTCTATGACTGTATGATTCTGTGAACAAGGAATGTTCCACATACCCCACAAATGGATAGGCATTCCTGGGGCCCATGCAGGTACCCCCTAGCTGGATCTTACAGGAAGCAGTAAGTTAGAGGACTGGTCAGCTGCTCCACTGAGGAACTTGATAGGGCAAGAGAGCATCACAAGATGGAGGTACTCACCTAAACATACAAAGTGAATCCTTTCAATAGAGCCCCACAATCATCTTGGGGTTAACTGGATCGGGAACATCTCCAAATGCCTGTTTTTGTGCTACTTACAGTTTTCCTTCTCATTTCCACTTGAAAAGGACACATTATCTGAAGTGTTGGTGTGAAATCACCTCTGATGCATTTTCAGGTCCTCTATATTTAAATACATTGTAATATAGAGGACAATCTGTGGCTGTGCAATATCTGCTGTGTTTGTTGTTTTTGCCTTTGCTTTAGATGCAGTGTTTTCATTGAATGACTCCAATTTTGTGTCACAACGAGTGCTTTTTCCTCTCTTTCCCTTCCTTGGCCAAGATCCTATATGAAATGGGGACTTTCCTAGAAATGGTTGAGAAAATGGCTATTTCCTCAGCATTTTAGTTTTTCCAAAGAAGTAAATTAAGCAAAAAGGAATTTCTCTCCAAATTCATGGTGACTTGCAGCCTTTCAATTGTTGGTATCTATTCTAAAGTAATGTAGGAAAATGGTCTTGATTCTCTGCCATTATTCAGTCAGTCCTACAGGCTGGATTATTAATTTTCTCTAAAAGCATCTGAAGTGCACTTAACATCTATTCTTCAAGTACTTCAAGCCAGCATTAATATTTCAATAATTACGATGCAGAAGTTTTGTTTCCTAGTGCCTAGTCCATTGAGTCCATCAACCAGTAACTTAGTTGGTCTTGTAGGGGCTAACATTTTGCACATGGTGTGTGATTGGTTACAACTGCTCAACAAATGTCTAATGATGAGAATTACTGCTGATCTGGACGGTGATCTAATTGAATAAGTTTTTTTTAAATTTCAGTGGCATTATGTTGCCCAGCATGGGGAGATAATTAAAACAAATCATGCATATTGATTGGTTGGAGCTCCAGAGACCACTAGTATTTTGAGCATATTTATGGTACTGTGCTCTTTTGTTTACAGAAATAAATCTATATTTGGCCAAAAGAGTGAAAATTTGATTGAATCCATTTTCCGCTGCAGGCTTGATGGGCCTGTGTATTTTCTATTTGGTACATGCACAGTAGGTGGGACAATCCTGAGACATGATATTGTGGCTTCAGAGAGGATGCCAACGAGGCTTAGCTAAAATGGTACCAGGGATGAGGGATTACCATTATGCAGAAAGACCAGAGAAGCTGCGATTGTTCCCTTTAGAGGAAAGAAGGTGGGGGTTTAGGGAAAGGGATGATCCACTCGGCATATGCAAAGTAATGCATTACATGGGGAAAGGAGTCACGGCAGTAACTTCCAAAAGGGGAGGGAATGTATTCTTGAAAATGAGGAATTTGTAAGGCCATGGGACAAGAGTGAGGCCAATGAGATGAATTGGATAGCTCTTTCAAAGTCTTCAGTGCTTCCTAATTCTGTGGTGCCTTGTTGGGTGGATCACAGAGAACTTTATTCCATAACTGTACCTGCCCAATGGTTATTGATGGTGACATTGAGTGCATGAAATTCGACGTCACCAGGGCAACAAAGCTGGTGGCAGTCATACTCCCGTAACATGTCCTCCACTAGATTTTTCTTTTTATTGAAGTCAAGTGGACTGGGTAAAGCAGTTTCCTTCTCCATGTCTTGTATCCCTCCAAAAGCTGGATGCCATTCCCTGAATGTCTATAATAGAAAATATTCTGATCTCAACTTTGCTTGCCTTAATGCATGTACGTAAGGTAAATATGTTACAGACTTTATTGCAAATTACATCTTAAATATTGTGCGCAGCATTGATTACTTCATTTAAGGAAGATGTAAATGCATTGGATGCAGTTCACTGAAGTTTGCTGGATTGATACTTAGGATGAATGGCTTGTCTTATGAGGATAGGTGGACAGGCTGGGCTTGTTTCCACTGGAGTTTAGAAGAGTGAAGGGCAGCTTAATTGAAGTATATAAGATCCTGAATGGTCTTGACAATGTGAAAACGATGTGACCTAATGGGGATCAATCCAGAACTAGGGGACACAGTTTTAAAATTAGGGGTCCCCTTTCAGTACAAAAGTGAGATTTCTTTTTAGAGAGTTGCGCAACTTTGGAACTCTGCCTCAGAAGACAGAGGAGGTGGTGGGGTGGAATATTTTTAAGAAAGAAGCAGATTGGTTCTTCTTAGGCAGGGGCACTGAGGGTATTGGAGATAAATGAGAATGTGGAATTTGAAACACAAAGAGATCATCTACGATGATCTTATGAATGGCCGAGTAGGGTTGAAGGGTTGAATGACCTGTTTCTACTCTTATAAGGTGTGTTTGTGTAAATGCTTTGCCTCAGTTTTTTTTTACAATTTTACAATATTTCAAGTTCCAAATTATTGCCACATGCTGTTATAATACTCCACCATGTAATGCATCACAAAACGCTGTTATAAACTGAAGGTTCACAAAGACACGGATATCAAATACTTTGTTGTTATTCTGTAATGTATCAGATAATCCTCATGGTTTTCAAGCTCATCGTGTTTTGATATTTGTACAAGTAAAACAGAAACTGAAGAATAAGGAACAGGAGAGGAGATAAAATGATGGCTGTATTGATACTGTGCTCAATCTCTGAAAAAGCTCTCAATAAACGTCATTGGCAGAATTTTATAGGTGGACCAGCTTCTGGACCTGCTACCTGAAGAGACAGTGGCAAACTCAACTGTAGTGCTGTAGTGATTGGTCAGCTAGGTGGACTTCATAGAATATGAGCTCCCTGATTGGGCTGTTAACCTGGTCCAATTAGGGAGTTCTGGTAGATGGATATAAACAGGAGTGTCGGAGGTTCTGCTCACTCTAGGAGCTGGCTCTGAGCTAGGTGCGTGCGTGCGTGTGAGAGAGAAGGGGGGGGTGGTGAAGAGGGATTTTAAGGGAGGCAGGGGGGAGGGAGGGAGTGATGACTTGGTGACAGGATACCAGCCTTTGTGAAGTTACTTCGTCAACCACATTGACAACTGGCTGGCACTTCTCTGACCAGCATTAATTGGCCAGAAATTGGGTTTCCACCCTTCAGGAGGAAATTGCATTTGAGAGGGCTGCCGAAATGGTGGCTGGGCCGAAAGCAGAGCTGAACAGCCATTTACAAGCCTCAATTAAGGTTGGGATGGGGTGCCATCTGCCTCGCCACACCCCTGTCAAATTGCATAACACCCAGTGGCAGGCAGGGGGCATTTTACTGACTGTCCCTACCACCCCACACTTAAATCAGACAAGGGTCAGATGGGAAAGCAGTTACTTTTGTTATGTAGGCATATAGGGCACTTGTAAAATACGCACAGCAGGGTTACCCGAACACACATAGAATTATGAATGCATCTTTTTCCTCCTTTCTGAGACTTCTTATAATCTACCTCTTTGATTACAATTTTGCTTAACTCCCTGATATCTCCTTGGCTGGTTTGATTTGAAATCTTGACTGACTGAGATTCTGTGAATTGTCTTGGGAGATCCCATTTGGTGTTTGACAGACATGGAGAACAGAAAGGTTTAGGAAGGAAATTGAAAACATTGGGGCTACGCAGCTAAAGGATTGGGTGCTAGTGAGATGAAAACTCAAGCTGCACAAATTGGGAGAGGTGCAGAAATCTCGGAATGTTCAATGGTTGGAGAAAGTTCAAGATAGGGAAGGATGAAGCTGCAGAGGAATGCAGGACAAGAGTTCTACATTTGCTGCTGGGCTGGGAACTAATGCCAATCTTTGAGCACAAGAATAGCGATGGAAAGGATCTACTTCACACTCATAGTCTGGGATTGTGTAACGGATTTAGGCTGAGAGAGTTTGTCCATGTAGATCTCCGTTTCACAAGTAAATTCCATTTTAGTTGACAATGGCAGAACATAATTTCAATTTAAGAAGTGCAAAAAAATTGTTGCTTATCATTTTTCACAGGTCACAAGTCACAGGGTAAGTGAAACTGGAGTTACATTTTTATGGCACACATCAAAAGTTTTAATGGTTTCCAAGTTTCCTTGTAGTTGGTGTTTTTATCTGTCATGATGCTAGTGATTAGCCTTAATGCTTAATGCCCGCAATGTTTGGGTTGGGAGAATCTAACTTACTTGGGGTTCCCACCCCTCAAACTAGTGACACCCTGCTGGAAATACGTGTAATGGTATTCAACTCAGCCATCCAGCAACTTTCTAAGTTTAGAATAATGCAGACCAAATTACTCACTGTACGAATATTCCAGCTTCATTCTGCTACCTGTAAAACTCTCCTCCTTCCGACACCTCCTCCTACCGCCCCCTTGATCATGACCCCACCCCTGAGCACCAAACCATCATCTCGCAAACCATCCACAACCTCATCACCTCAGGTGACCTCCCACCCACGGCCTCCAACCTCATCGTTCCCCAACCTCGCACTGCCCGCTTCTATCTCCTTCCCAAAATCCACAAACCTGAATGCCCTGGTCGACCCATTGTCTCCGCCTGCTCCTGCCCCACCGAACTGATCTCCAACTATCTGGACTCCATTTTCTCCCCCTTGGTCCAGGAACTCCCTACCTATGTCCGTGACACCACCCACGCCCTCCACCTCCTCCAGAACTTCCAATTCCCCGGTCCCCAACACCTCATCTTTACCATGGACGTCCAGTCCCTCTACACCTGCATTCCCCATGCAGATGGCCTTAAGGCCCTCCGCTTCTTCCTGTCCCGCAGGCCCGACCAGTCCCCCTCCACTGACACCCTCATCCGCTTAGCCGAACTCGTCCTCACACTCAACAACTTCTCTTTCAATTCCTCCCACTTCCTACAGACAAAGGGGGTAGCCATGGGTACCCGCATGGGCCCAAGCTACGCCTGCCTCTTTGTAGGTTACGTGGAACAATCCCTCTTCCGTACCTACACCGGCCCTAAACCCCACCTCTTCCTACGTTACATTGATGACTGTATCGGTGCTGCCTCGTGCTCCCACGAGGAGCTCGAACAGTTCATACACTTCACTAACACCTTCCACCCCAACCTTAAATTTACCTGGACCATCTCTAACACCTCTCTCCCCTTCCTGGACCTCTCTGTCTCCATATCGGGCAACCACCTAGAAACCGATATTCATTTCAAGCCCACCGACTCCCACAGCTACCTAGAATACTCCTCCTCCCACCCACCTTCCTGCAAAAATGCTATCCCCTATTCCCAATTCCTTCGCCTCCGCCGCATCTGCTCCCAGGATGAGGCATTCCACTCCCGTACATCTCAGTTGTCCTCGTTTTTCAAGGACCGTAACTTCCCCTCCTCGGTGGTCGAGAACGCCCTCAACCGTGTCTCCCACATCTCCCGCA
>NC_063337.1:83075493-83089118 GCF_021869965.1 Rhincodon typus
CCACGGCCTCCAACCTCATCGTTCCCCAACCTCGCACTGCCCGCTTCTATCTCCTTCCCAAAATCCACAAACCTGAATGCCCTGGTCGACCCATTGTCTCCGCCTGCTCCTGCCCCACCGAACTGATCTCCAACTATCTCGACTCCATTTTCTCCCCCTTGGTCCAGGAACTCCCTACCTATGTCCGTGACACCACCCACGCCCTCCACCTCCTCCAGAACTTCCAATTCCCCGGTCCCCAACACCTCATCTTTACCATGGACGTCCAGTCCCTCTACACCTGCATTCCCCATGCAGATGGCCTTAAGGCCCTCCGCTTCTTCCTGTCCCGCAGGCCCGACCAGTCCCCCTCCACTGACACCCTCATCCGCTTAGCCGAACTCGTCCTCACACTCAACAACTTCTCTTTCAATTCCTCCCACTTCCTACAGACAAAGGGGGTAGCCATGGGTACCCGCATAGGCCCAAGCTACGCCTGCCTCTTTGTAGGTTACGTGGAACAATCCCTCTTCCGTACCTACACCGGCCCTAAACCCCACCTCTTCCTCCGTTACATTGATGACTGTATCGGCGCCGCCTCGTGCTCCCACGAGGAGCTCGAACAGTTCATACACTTCACTAACACCTTCCACCCCAACCTTAAGTTTACCTGGACCATCTCTAACACCTCTCTCCCCTTCCTGGACCTCTCTGTCTCCATATCGGGCAACCACCTAGAAACCGATATTCATTTCAAGCCCACCGACTCCCACAGCTACCTAGAATACTCCTCCTCCCACCCACCTTCCTGCAAAAATGCTATCCCCTATTCCCAATTCCTTCGCCTCCGCCGCATCTGCTCCCAGGATGAGGCATTCCACTCCCGTACATCTCAGTTGTCCTCGTTTTTCAAGGACCGTAACTTCCCCTCCTCGGTGGTCGAGAACGCCCTCAACCGTGTCTCCCACATCTCCCGCACCTCATCCCTCACACCCCGTCCACGCAATAAAAACCAAAAAAGAATCCCCCTCGTCCTCACGTACCACCCCACCAACCTCCGGATCCAACGCATCATCCTCCGACACTTCCGCCATCTGCAATCCGACCCCACCACCAAAGACATCTTTCCCTCCCCACCCTTATCTGCTTTCCGGAGGGACAACTCTCTCCGTGACTCCCTTGTCCGCTCCACACTCCCCTCCAGCTCCACCACACCCGGCACTTTTCCCTGCAACCGCAGGAAGTGCTACACCTGCCCCCATACCTCCTCCCTCACCCCCATCCCAGGCCCCAAGAAGACTTTCCACATCAAGCAGATGTTCACCTGCACATCTGCCAATGTGGTATACTGCATCCGCTGTACCCGGTGTGGCTTCCTCTACATCGGGGAAACCAAGCGGAGACTCGGGGACCGCTTTGCAGAACACTTACGCTCGGTTCGCAACAAACAACTGCACCTCCCAGTCGCGAACCATTTCAACTCCCCCTCCCATTCCTCAGACGACATGTCCATCCTGGGCCTCCTGCAGTGCCACAACGATGCCACCCGAAGGTTGCAGGAACAGCAACTCATATTCCGCTTGGGAACCCTGCAGCCCAATGGTATCAATGTGGATTTCACAAGTTTCAAAATCTCCCCTCCCCCCACCGCATCCCAAAACCAGTCCAGCTCGTCCCTGCCTCCCTAACCTGTTCTTCCTCCCACCTATCCCCTCCTCCCACCTCAAGCCGCACCTCCATCTCCTACCGACCAACCTCATCCCGCCCCCTTGACCTGTCCGTCCTCCCTGGACTGACCTATCCCCTTCCTAACTCCCTACCTACACTCACCTTTCCTGGCCCCATCCCCGCCTCTTCGACCTGTTTGTTTCCTCTCCACCTATCCTCTCCTCTATCCCTCTTCTATCCGCCTCCCACTCTCTCCCTATTTATTTCAAAACCCCCTTCCCCTCCCCCTTTTCTGATGAAGGGTCTAGGCCCGAAACGTCAGCCTCTCTGCTCCTATGATGCTGCTTGGCCTGCTGTGTTCATCCAGCCCTGCACCTTGTTGTCTCCTTCCTGGATCTCTGACAGAAGAGGAGCAATGTTTTTTGAGCTTTCGTATGTATTCTCATTAGAATTTTTTGAAAATGCCAGCACTTAGTAGGACGTAGGCTATTAAACTGAGCACCAATGTGATTGCTTGCTGCATTGTACTGTATCCTGGAAGCCCTATACAATGACTGACTTGGTATTGCTGACTAAATACCATTCTAAACAAAGGGATGCAAGTCTAAGCTGTTCTCCTTTTATGTAAAGAAAGATAAAGGGAGCCTTAATTGAAGTATTCAAAACTGAGAGGTTTTGGAAAGTAAATAATGAGAAATTGATTTGAGTGATATGAGGTTTTCTTTTAAACCTGAGGACACAGATTTCAGATAATTGGCAAAAACACCAGCAGTGATGAAATTTGTGTCATGCAGCAATTTGTTATATCCTAGAATGCATTGTCTGAAATGAGGAAGCGGATTGAATAATAACTTCAAAAGAGAATTGGATTGAAGTGATAAATGCTACATGGTTATGGGAAAAAGAGCAGGGGTCTAGAGTTCTCTTTCAAAGAGCTGGCAGAGATAAAATACAAATCAGCCATTAGTATATCTGGCATTCTGTGACATTAACTCAGCAATTTGACTGATGAGCACAAATGCAGGACAATCCAATGCCGTACATCTGGAGTCAATGCTCTAAGACTAATCTCATTTAAAACATGTTGAAATCAGTAGTCATTTTTAGAGAGGTTATGGTGCCTTTGATGGGCATCAAAAATACATTGTTAGTGATGTGGTGTCAGCCTGGAATTTACAAATTGGGTCCCACCACCTCCAGCTCCTCCATGCTTGGGTTGTGTGGTTGCTGCTGGTCACTGCTGAGTGTATCCTGACAGTCACCCTGGGGTATGTCAATTTTTAGACCTTTGCGTTGTGGGTATATTACCATCCAGTATGTTACAAAACTATTTGTTTACTGATTGCAAAGAAACCTATTCAAATTAAATTTAGCACTGCAGTGCTAACATGAGCACTTCTCAAAAACCCAGCTACATCGGTCCCATAATTTTTTTAATATATATATAAAAAATGGAATGTCAGCAATAAACTTAAGTTTTGCCAGTTATGGATGTGAAGGCAGATTTCTTTTCCAAAGATGCAAACTGCCTCACAGCAGCGCTGTGGTCACAAGCACTTTGTAAACATGCTTTCAGGCACGTTATGTTGATATAGCCCATATGTCATTGCATTTCTATTGTTATCTTACCAGGGAGTGTAATAATTTATGTCAAGAAAGGGTTAGTAGTGAAAGTCCTAGACACTGTTGAGAGGTTGTCCTCTCAGCACTGTTTAACTTGTAAGCAAAGGATAAGTAGTCTACGTGCTGTGGAAGCAGTTGTCTAGCATAGTTCTTTGCAGTTGCTGCCCAACGATAATTTATTCCTCCTCATACTGGGAAAATCTTAAAAGCAGAAACAATCCATATACTACAAGGCGGAGTCTGCATCTAGCAAGGGTTTGACATGTTATTATGTTGTATTTTATCTCTAAGTAATAGAAATGTTGATATCTCTCAAATTAAATGTTTGACTTTTTTCAAATGGCAGGAGATAGATTCATTTTACTGGACTGAGTCAAGTTAAAGGTTGAAGTCTCTACCCATTGACAAGTCTTTTGGTCCACAGATTTGCAGGGTGTAGAAATATTTTCTGAAAGGAATTGTTGAATAGATGATTATTAATGCAGAATAGGCATTTTATCTTGGATATTATGTTAGTCATGTGTTGCACTAATTTTTTGCAGATGTGATCTTAGTAAGGAATTTTTTTTTTGTTAATCACTGTGAGACCAGTAATCTTCTAGGTGAGATTGCATACATGATTAGAACCTGTCTGGTTCTAGCTCTTCAGATTTGAATTATTCATGTTTACATTTTAATAGTATTTTCCAGTCTATTCATTCACATCACCAAGCATCTTAAAATTGTAGAATCCCTACAGTGTGGAAGCAATCCATTCAGCCCATTGAGTCTACACCAACCCTCCGAAGACCATCCCAGCCAGGCCTATCCCTGTAACCCTGCATTTCCCATGGCTAACCCACCCAGCCTGTACACCCCTGGATGCTATGGGGCAATTTCCCCTGGCCAATCCACTTAACCTGCACATCTTTGAATTGTGGGAGGAAACTGGAGCACTGGGAGGAAACCCACGCAGACACAGGGAGAATGTGCAAACTCCACACAGTTGCCCAAGATGGAATCAAATCTGGATACCTGGCACTGTGTGGTGCCACTCCACCGTGTCACCCCCAACTTGTCCTTACCCAATATCTTCATCCAGCAGTTGTTGCATAAAAGTGGGAAGTGGTATTCCACAGTAGCTAGCAGTACTGATATTCACCATTTGCTTCAATGTTTTGAACTCAAGAATTGGTTCTAAAGATTATAAAATTGCTTAATACACCAAACCAGGGAGTGTGGTTTTTCCTGGTACAATGGAGGACAGAACATAAAACAGAAAGAAAGGAATGCATTCTTTGAATGTTTGTGCATCTGGTAAAATGAGTTTCAACATGGCTAAGGGTGAAGTAATACATTTGGGTCAATAGAATAAATAATAATGCACTCCCTGGAAAATATGTATCCAGATAGGGTAGAGGAACTGAGGGATCTGTGGTAGTACGGATAGCGAGGTAGGTTAATAAGGCCGTAGAGAAAGCAAACAGAGTACTGGAGCCTATTTCCAGAGACCAAAAATTCAAATGCAGAGGCATTATAGTAAAATGCATCAAACCTTCGTTAGTCCACGCTTGGGAGTACTGTGAATAGTTTTGTTCCCGTATTATAAATAGAATAGAAAGGCATTGAAGATGTGGTACAAGGAAGTATATGATCTGTTTGGGTCTGTGATTATATGAATTGCTTCTCTGTATTTAGAAAATATCTCTAGGTAGTTTTGTTTGCGGGCTAACATGACTCCACAGGTGTGAAGAACATAGAATCATAGAGTCATAGTATTGCTCTGATTTATAACTTTAGTTTTTTTTTTACTTTCTTGGAAAGTCAGTTTCGATGGCCAACAGACTTTTTTTCCAGCTCCAATGGTCTAAATCCCTCTTCAGTACTGACAGCTTCAAGACTTTTACATAAACTCTCAAAATTTGGAGACTTAAAAAAAACTAAGCACTCTGTGCTGAGGTGAGGCCATTCTCCTGAACTCAAATCTGTTTTTGAACATAAAGCAAAAACTCTAGTGACCTCTGGTCTGTTTTCTCTATGTACCATAAAAGTTCCACTTTGTAAACACTTCATCAGTTCTTACTGCAGATATGCTGCTAGGCACTTGACTGAAGTCACATGATTATTTGGAAATTGTGTGTTTAGGTTACTTTTCAAATTAATTTCTGGCCTCCAAAAAAGTTACCTTCACAGAACGGAGACTAAAATTCATATTCCTAAATGACAATAATATGTTATACATGTTTATCACTTTAGCACATGGGAATTGAAAATGAACTTGAATTTCTTCTCTGTCGGTATGTCAGTATCTGGATTAGCAATTGTGAAAGCATGGATATGCATATCATACCTATTGGGGCCAGAATTCAGATTCAGATTTCAAAGATGAGCAGCCACAGCTTATTACTATCCAGGCCTTAAGGTCAACGATTGTTTAACTTGCATGGAAATTAACCTTCAATGTCAATATATGACAGGCCATCATTCCAGCAGGTTCTGCAAGGCTGTTTATGATGTAACAGCATGCAATTCAGGTTAACTACACTGTCTAAGCTCAGTCATTGTAGCCAGTCAAAAGAACAACAGTAAATTGCATTTATATAGAGCCTTTAATGTGGTCTGAAGACCCCAGGATGCTGGGGGCAGGAACATTATCAGACAAAATTTGTCAAAGAGCTACATGAGATATTGTAGGACAAGTGATCAAATGATTGAACAAAGAGGCACATTCTGAGGAACATCTTAAAGGAGGGAGGAGTGATTTCCAGAGGGAATTTCAGAGTTTACGACTAAGGCAACTGAAGATGGAGCATTTTAAAGTAGGGATGCTCAAGCGGCCAGAATTATTAGAGTGCAGAGTCCTCAGGGTCACAGGGCTGAAGGTGATTGGAGGGGAAGGTAGACCATGTAGTGACAATTTTGTAGACTTTGTAATGTTTGGCAAACTTGAGCAAGATGTGCAAATTCTCTGCTTAATCTTTGTTTCTCAGTTGGAAAGAAAGTTCTGTTATTAATAAAAACAGACCTAAAGTCTGCAGCAGAAAGAAAATGGTTAGTAATTCTATGAGTTCCAGATAATATTCCTCATTACTTTCCATGGTCATATAAGGGAGGCTGCAGCTACAATTATTAAACACTAATGCTTCTGTTTAAAAATTTGTGAAAACAGTCACTCTTAAACATTTTACTTTAAAAGGCCTCAGTAAACTGATGCTTGGATGTCTTTCAGATTTAGAGAGAAATGTTTAGTGTATGAACGTCTCAAAAAATCTTTGTTAATTTATCTGCACATTACCACTGTGACCTGAGCTTTGTGTTTCATGTGAAGGTTTAATTGAAAAATGTGAGACATGGAAAGTTTTGAGGGTTAATGGGTTCAGCAGTTTCATCTGACTTCTGTTAAAGGCTGGGAAAGTACACTTGGAATCCATCTGTTTTTATTCAGGGCATACTGTATTCTCAGAAGGGCTGTTTTAAGCTAATTGCAAACTCCAAGTATAATACTAACATGTTTGTTCTAAAATTCCAAACTTAATTGAATTACTACCTGTACCATGTAACCTGTAAATAATTCCACTTCATTTTATTTTCCATTAGAGTTATTTCCTATTCCTTTATCTCCTCTCTTTTTGTTTCTGTAACTCCTCTATATGTTTCTCAGTCTTTCATCTCAGTTCACATCAATTAATCAAGGCATATTCCCATCTTGCAGAGCCAGCACAGACACAATGGCCTGAATAGTCTTGTTCTATGCTGTAACTATCCCATGATTCTATGATTTTGGTTGTAGATACTTCTTTATCTTGTTTCACTGTTGTTTTGTGCCAGAAGGCTAGACCTTTAATTCCATGTTGGTTTCAGTACAGTAATATTTGACCACAGTTTCTCCCCACTGCAAATTACTGATCTCAGCAGGGGGGTGGTTGTTGAATTCCTGCAATATATAAGGCAGAGTTAAGGTCCATCCTCATTGAGATGGTGATCTGGATTATACTCCAGTAGGTCACTGGGTGATTCAGGAGTGCTTTAGAACTTGCATTCTTGTAGCCCCGAATGTTCCACTGTTCATAGTCATGCCTCGCAAAAATATCCTCAAATGTGCTTCTTATATATTGGATCGCTACAAAGAAAGCGCATGATTGCTGTTACCTTGTTAAGCACTGTAGACATTTTAGACAAAGGGCATGACTAAGACACAACCTGACTGGCATGGATGAGTTGGGCAGAAGGGCCTGTTTCCATGCTGTACGACTCTATGACTCAAAAACTGCTTAGTTAGCTTATTTTTGGACATTGGCCAAGGAAGGAATGTTAACTTAGAAACTGGAACATTTTGTTGTTCCAGTTTGAAAGGGGCAGTAGCAGACTTAAAAATCAGAATGATCCCATGAGTTATTTGGGAACTGGCTACCTGTGATTTGATTAGGGAATAGACTGCAATGTGAGCAAGAAAGTGGATTGTCGTTTCAAAAAAAACTATCATAAAATAAGAATTTAGCATACGTGACTGCACCTGAAAAACTTGCACAGTATTCACCTTGAGTTCGCAAATGAGAAGATGGTCTGTTGGTGAATAATATTGTCGACTCATGGACTTTACCCTGCCTCTTTATTACTAAATTGGCAGAAAGATAAGGCTCTTGATCACTTTGTTATTAGCACATAGATGCTATGTTCTGCTGTGTAGAAAAAGCACATTGATTGGCCAACTGCTGTGCTTGGTAATATATAACATCCTACATAATAGATCAGTGTTTATCAACTTTTATTTGGATTTCCAGGGAATCAGGTTGGCTTTTCTTCAAACTGAAATCTAGCCTTAGTAAGTGATACTTTGCTTTGGTTGATCAACTTTTGCTGAGATCTGTTCCCAAAGTAAACATAGCTTTATTTACTTACTTGCTGTGTAATCTGTCGAGAACGAAGTTTATGAGGCACATATATCTGATGGGTGTGATTTTTCTTGGTGTGGTAAGGGAAGGTGTGCAGAAATGTCAATATGTACAATAGGGACCACAGGAATAGATGAATTGAAAGATTGGCCCACTTTTGATTGGATTTGATTTATTTATTGTCACATGTACCTTGTTACAAAACACAGTGAAAAGTGTTGCGTGGTGTCGCCGCACTCTGGCGCCATCTTAAAGCACACAAAAATAAAACAAAACGTAGAATATAAAGGCAGAAAGATGAAGGAATAACGAAAGTGTCCAACTTTACAGTCCTTCTTGTTAAGTGCTCCATCATGAGCCATGGGCCTGGTGGCCAGGCACGAGTCCCCTTTTGCCATGCTGCCACTGTTGGAAAGAAAGTTGCCCCTCTTCGGCGCCATCTCACCTCCACTGACGCCTTTACCGCTGTGATTCCTTACCGGACCTCGCCAATGCAGATGCCACTACAGCCCAAACCCGACTGCACTGCAGCCACGAGTCCGCTTCGGGCCCACCTCGCTGATTCAGCCAACTGCAGATGCCGCTGGGTCTCAGCTAGGCCCAAACGTGCCTGCGCCCGCGGCCTGTATGAATCTGCGCTGGATGCAGATGCTGCTGGAAACTCAAACTTGCCTCCGAAGTTGCCGCCATGAGTCCACACTGCTGGGCCCACTCACTGCAGTCGCCGTGACCGAGCTCGTCACCAAGAGTTAAGGAAAAGAAAAGAGGAAGAAAAGAGAGAAGAGAAAAAAAGAAGTACAAACGAAAAGAAAAGTGGACGGAGTGAACGAGCCCCAGGCTCAGAAGCCGTATTCCACTGCCATCTCACTGGAAACAAGACTTTTACGGTTGTTTGAATAACAGTACTAATGCTCTGGGATGTGCTGGTTTATTCCCATTGCAAAGATTGAGGTGAAGAATTAAAGTGTGCAGAATGCTCCATCATGAGCCAACCCATTATTCAGAGCATTGCAGGCTCTTGTGGATAGGTAATCAAAAACAGCAGTCATCGAACAACATTTGAAATCTGTGTTTGTTGAAATGAGCAAATAATCTTTAAATGAAAGGGCCATTGTATTTTTAATATTTTATATATGAAACATTCTGCAGATGGTGGGAATTCTGAAATAAAAACTGGATGGATGTTAACATGTTTGTCTCTCCACAGATGCTAGCTTGAGCTGCTTTGTGTTTTCTTTTATTTTGGTTCAGTACATTGATAAGATCTGTATGCAGAGTTACAGTGTTGACTAATTGGCTTGGCAGTGGGCCTGGTGGGGACTGTGGTTGTTGTGAAGACTGTAGGGATACAACTGTACTTTGCTGAAAAGCAGCTCGTTTATATCTTCACGAAACTCTTAGCCCTTTGCCTGCTGCAAATATGGCATCAACTTAACCCCCTCATTTATCTCTCTCACCTATAGGTAAATTGCACAGCTTGCCTATTACAGGGAGAGGATCTTTACTTTGTGTCTGACCTACGCTGTGCCTCCCTTGCCAGCAGTTGATGTAATGCAAGCATAGAGTGTGAAAGTGGGAGAGGGTATTCCATTCCCAGCACTGATACTCCTCACACAGAGCTTAAATATCACACTAACTCAAAAGAAAGAAATAAAATCCTGTTCTCAACCTCTCCTTGGCTTTGCCCCTTTTTATTTGTATAATGTCTTCCAGCGCCACAATCCTCCAAGATATCTGCATTCCTCTAGTTTTGGACTTCAGAGCATCCCTATAGTGTTTACTCCATTATTGTGGCTGTACCTTTAGTTGCCTAAATTCGAGAATTCTCTCCTACACCTCTCCTTCTCCTGTACCTTGCTTTCCTTCTTAGGACACTTGTTACAACAGTGTTCCCCCAATTATTTTCAAATGTGACCATATGTTAACAGCCAGATATTAACAAGAACAAAATAACAAAGTAACTTAGTAACATTCAGTGTACAATCATTGAAGGCCGTGTATCTAAATCAACATATAACAATGCACTGTCTTAAGTACAAAAATCTGTTTCAAAACTCTTTGTAAAACTTATCAGCCATGATTGAATGGCAGAGCAGACTGAATGGGCCAAATGGCCTAATTTCTGCTCCTATGTCTTAAAGTCTTACGGTCTTATGCTACTGTGTCATAAACCTAGATTTGAACCAAAATCTCCATAGTCTCTGGAGACAGAAGCCTCAGTGAAGACCCTCCACCTCTTCTGCCTCGTCCCACATATATACAGTCAAGCTCCTCCTCAACCACATGCATACACTTCCAAACTGGCTGGTCTTTCTTCATAACTCCCCTCTACCCACTCACTCAGTTAGCCACTCTCCCCTGTTTACCTGTTCAGTCTAGCTGCTGGTACCTGTGAAGCAGACTCACTAGCCTGGAGAAAGGAGCCGGTACAACAGGCAGACAGGAACAGGGAGGCTCCGAAGTTTGAAGTTATGGCTCCGAGGACCTCGCAGGTTTTCCTGCACTCAAATCAGTCACTGAGTTACACATGCTGACCTTTTGCTATGCTAAGCCGGCACACAGACATCCTGGGCCTGCTTGAACTTGCCACTGAGTGGTTTTCTGAAGCTAAAGAGCACTTGGGGCTCAATATTTGCCCTTTTCTGTATGTCTTTATCTCCTTAGCAGCCCGTAGGAGGGATGCTTGTGACACCAAATGTGCAACACCGCTGGGAATCATGAGCTACATTTTGGGAGCCCCTGCCTTAGAATCAACCTCTTTGTCTGAGCTTTGGTCACCTGACTTAAGAATGAATTATTTATTGTCAACGTGTATTTTGCAATGAAATATAATGAAAAGCTTTTGTTGTTCGCCATAACGCAGTGCTATTTTGATAGCTTAAGAGTCAGAGACAATAAAAAGATATAGTACGAGCTCTGAGCTGGCTCAGAACCACCACTGTCTTGCCAGACCCAACTAATGACAAAGTCGTTGATCCTCAGGTGCCATCTTTCACTGCCGGGCTGATTGACCTTCACCATTGCCTGCGTTGGGCACACCAACGTCGGAGACTATCACTGTGGTCGATGTTGTCGTGGTGCCCTCCTGCCACTGCTTTGCTGCCACCCCAGCGTCGAACCCTGCTGCTGATAAGTTGCTGATCCTCAGGCACCTTCTTTTGCCGCTGGGCCTACCTCACTGATATCGCCTCAGGGCTCATTCCTCCCCCACATTGGACTCTTAATAGAACTTCATATTTCCATGTGTGACTCATCATATTTTCTTGTAATGTTCCTACGAAGAACCTTGGGATGTTTTACTGCATACCAGGTGCTATACAAACCTACGTTGTGTTGTTGTACTAGTGTAGGTCAGAGGCCCCATTAATAAGCTTTAATATGGCAGTTGCTCCGCTGTTTCCAAGTGTTTGTCAGTCAGCATAGGAAAGGAGAAAATCATGTGCCACTTATATTGCATTATATTACCTGTTCAGTAGATCAGATTTTTAGATTTAGGTTTTATTGTCAAGTGTACACAAATACAGAAGAACAGCAGTACAGTGAAAAGTGTACAATGACACCACACATGGCACCATCTTTCATTCAAAGGTACTTAGGTACAAAATAGTAGGGGAGGCAGTGGCCTAGTGGTATTATCGTTAGACTGTTAATCCAGGGGACATGGGTTCAAATCCCATCACAGCAGATGGTTAAAATTTGAATTCAATAAAATATCTGGAATTAAGAATCTACTGATGACCATGAATTGATTGTTGGTAAAAATCCATCTGGTTCACTAATATCCTTTAGGGAAGGAAACTGCCATCCTTACCTGGTCTGGCCTACATGTGATTCCATACCCACAGCAATGTGGTTGACTGTAAATTAGGGATGGGCAATAAATGCTGCCTGGTCAGTGATGCCCTCATCCCATGAATGAATAAATAGAGGAAAAAAAAGTAAAAGAGTGAAACAAAGTTAAAAAATTAAGCATTATGGACCATCATAGTGTAAGGAGAAAAATAAGGTAATAGTTAACATTAAAGTCCTTCTTAATATAAACTAGAAAAATAAAGAATTAAAGTTAAAAGTACAGCATTTTGACACATTAACATTGACCATCTCGTATGTGGACTTTAACTTAACACAGAGAGGAACTGTGCTGCCAGGTGTGACTCAGTGGATAGCACCTTTGCATGTAATTCAGAAGGTGTGGGATCATGTATCACTTGGGAGACTTAAACACAAATTGCAGTGACACTTAAATGCAGTAGTGAAGGCGTACTGCACTGTCAGAGATACCATTTCATCTACCTGAGAGGGCAGACAAGGCTTTGATTTAAAGGGGTAGGAGTATTGAAGGAGATATATATTTGAGATTGAGAACTAGGTAATGGACAGAAAGCAGATATTAGGAATAAATGGTTTATATTTTAGTTAATATGCTGTAACTAGTGGAGTACTACAAACGTCATTGCTTAGGTCTTGGCTGTCCAGAATCTATGCCAAAGATTTGGATGAGGACACAGTCAGAGTGTAGTGTTTCCAAATGTTTTAATGTTGCAAAGGTAGTTTGGAGAGTAAACTGTGAGCAAAATGAGAAGAGGCAGCAGAGTGATATTGGCAAGTGAAGTGAGTGGACAGAAACACACAGATGAAAAATAATGTGAAGAATGCGAATTTCTCAACTTTGTAAGGAAATAGAAAAGCAGAATTTTTCTCACAATGCGAGAGAATGTTAAGATGTTGGTATTCGGAGAGATCTGGGTGTGCTTGTAATACTCCAGAAAGCTAGTTGGTGAAAGAGGACATTGAGAAAATCTTTTCTTAGTCTTCTGTTTATTTGCAGAGTGAAACATTACAATCATTTACCTCCCAACTCAACCCAATGCAGATTCAGGAACTGTCTCTTTGTGCGTACTCAAGTAAAAGCTCGATTTTTCCATTCTTAGGGTGTGGACCTTTGGGAATTTCTGCTGCAGACAGCTGCAAGTATGTTCAAGATAATGCTTGATACATATTTGGATATTTAAACTGAATCAAGGCATACAGAAACAGTGCAAAACAGTACAGGAGTTGAGGCAGAGGATTAACCATCATTATACTGAATGGCACAGCAGGCTTAATGAGCTAAATGGCCAACCCGTACTTCTTTTTATTACTGAATCAGAGATAGTAGGAACTGCAGATGCTGGAGAATCCAAGACAACAAGGTGCAGAGCTGGATGAACACAGCAGGCCAAGCAGCATCATAGGAGCAGAAAGGCTGACGTTTCGGGCCTAGACCCTTCATCAGAAATGGTGGAGGGGAAGGGGGTTCTGAAATAAATGGGGAGAGAGGGGGAGGCGGATAGAAGATGGATAGAGGAGAGGATAGGTGGAGAGGAAACAGACAGGTCGAAGAGGCGGGGATGGAGCCAGTAAAGGTGAGTGTAGGTGGGGAGTTGGGGAGGGGATAGGTCAGTTCAGGGAGGACGGACAGGTCAAGGGGGCGGGATGAGGTTA
>NC_063337.1:83089218-83098841 GCF_021869965.1 Rhincodon typus
GGCGGGGACGAGCTGGGCTGGTTTTGGGATGCGGTCGGGGAGGGCAGATTTTGAAGCTTGTGAAATCCACATTGATACAATTGGGCTGCAGGTTTCCCAAGCGGAATATGAGTTGCTGTTCCTGCAACCTGAATGGTATCAATGTGGACTTCACAAGCTTCAAAATCTCCCCTCCCCGACCGCACCCCAAAACCAGCCCAGCTCGTCCCCGCGTCCCTAACCTGTCCTTCCTCCCACCTATCCCCTCCTCCCACCCCCAACCCCCCCCCCCCCCCCCCCTCCTACCTACTAACCTCATCCCGTCCCCTTGACCTGTCCGTCCTCCCTGGACTGACCTATCTCCTTCCTAACTCCCCACCTACACTCACCTTTACTGGCTCCATCCCCGCCTCTTCGACCGGTCTGTCTCCTCTCCACCTATCTTCTCCTCTATCCATCTTCTTTCTGCCTTCCTCTCTCTCCCTATTTATTTCAGACCCCCCTTCCCCTCCCCCATTTCTGAAGAAGGGTCTAGGCCCGAAACGTCAGCCTTCCTGCTCCTCTGATGCTGCTTGGCCTGCTGTGTTCATCCAGCTCTACACCTTGTTACCACAGAAAAACAGTGATCTGGTTATTATCACAAGGCTAGTTTGTAGGTTCATCTTGTGCGCAAATTTCCACTGTGACTATATGCCAAAAATACTTGGCTTGTAAAGTGTTTGGGAACATCCTGAGGCTAGGAAGGCCAGTACAGAAATGCAAACTGTTTGTTGAGATCTGCAAGTGTAAAGGGAGCATTGAACACAAATTGGGCAGATACGCAGTGTGTTATAATTTCCTTGAGCTGTTTCTCTCTAAATTTCTATTCAGTCCTCTCCATTTTATTGGTATTATTTTGCTGCTTTGTATTTTGAAGCATTTCCAACAAAATGTTAACCTTCTGCCAAAATGTATCAGCCACATTGAGGCATGCTGCCAAATAGGAGAGGGAGGATGCTCAGTCAAGAGACAGCTCAATATTAACTTGAAGTATAATATGTTCCTTCTTTTGCAGTTCAGGAGAACCAGGAGTGAAGCACCAAAAATCACTGCAGTCCACCATCACAACCATTACCACTTGCAGAAATATAGAACAAGAGAGCATTTTTGGTTACTTAGCAACCTGAGATCTGACAGCTGCCCTGCATAACATATTTTCAATGCATTTTTTCGTTAGCACAAAAATATTCAATGAAGCTTCACTGTGAATTAAGATGACTGTTTTTGCCTTGAACATAAGGTTGATAACAGCTGAGTCAGGATTGTACTGCAGAACTGCTTTGTTCACTAACATTGCTCTGATCTAATTCTGAGTCCAGCAAATGCTCAAGAGTCCTTAAACAATTTCCCCTGTTCTGTTATTAATTGAAATGTATAATGTCAGAACAAGACTCAGTTTTTCCAAAGCTCATTACACCTTTTGTTTAGTTTTAAAACACTGAAGTCTTTTTTATTTTCCATTTTGTATTCCTGTCTTTAATGAATGCGTGCTTGAGGGGAGAACTTTAATCAGAACTCCAGAAGAAGGATTGGTAAAAAGATGGAGTGCTTAAACATGGCTCTCCAGTTTTGGTCATCGCTATTTCCTAGTACTTCAATGACCAGAAAAAGGAAATTTGATGAATACAGTACCTGACTTTGGAAAAACATTTACAGCAGAAGGAACAGGCCATTCAACCCACTTCTTTCATGCTAGTGTTTATGTTCCACATGAACTTCCCCTCTTCATCTAATTCTATCATCAAATACAGTCTTAGAGTTATACAGCACAGAAACAGACCCTTCAGTCCAACTTGTCCATGCCGATCAGATATCCTAAATTAATCTGGTCCCATTTGCCAGCATTTGGCCCATGAGCCTCTAGACCCTTCCTATTCATATACACATATTCCTTTTAATTGTTGTAATTGTACCAGCTTCCACCACTTCCTCTGGCAGCTCGTTCCATACACACATCACCTTCTGCATGAAAATTTGCCGCTTAGGTCCCTTTTAAATCATTCGCCTCTCACCTTAAACCTAAGCCCTCTGGTTTTAGACTTCCCTACCCTGGGGAAAAGACCTTAACTATTTGCCCTATCTATGCCCCTTATGATTTTATAAACCTTTATAAGGTCACCCCTCAGCCCCTAATGCTCAAGGGAAAATAGCTCCAGCCTATTCAGCCTCTCCCTGTTGCTCAAACCCTCCAACCCCAGCAACATCCTTGTAAATTTTACCTGCAGCCTTTCAAGTTTAACAATATCCTACCTATAGCAGGGAGACCAGAATTGCATGCAAGATTCCAAAAGTGACCTGAGCAATGTCCTGTACAGCTGCAACATGACCTCCCAACTCCTATATTCAATGTACTGACCAATGAAGGCAAGCATACCAAATCCCTTCTTCACTAACCTGACTACCTGTGACACCACTTTCAAGGAACTATGAACCTGCACTCCAAGGTCTCTTTGTTCAGCAAGACTCCCGAGAACCCTACCAATAAATGTATAAATCCTGCCCTGATTTGCCTTACTAAAATGCAACACCTCACATCTATCTAAATTAAACTCCATCTGCCACTCCTTGGCTCATTGGCCTATCTAATCAAGCTCTGTTTGTAGTCTGAATTAACCTTCTTCATTGTCCAATACGCCACCTATTTTGGTGTTATCTGCAAACTTACTAACCATTCCTCCCATATTCACATCCAAATCATTTATATAAATGCGAAAGACTCAATATGAGTTTGTTACCCTGAGTAAATTTGACTGCTTCATCTTACACTCTCATGAACCAGGTGAAATACGTGGAAAGAAAAGTTAATTTTGTTTAAAACACTGCACTTTTCAATGATATGCATTTAGGGTTATTGAAAATGTTTTGTTTGCATGAACTAAATATACTAATGTAAACAAACAATGGCTTAATCAATATCTGGTCAGATATTAGGATCATCGGTTTGATTAGGCTATTTTTGTAGAGGTTAATCCTGTTAGCTTGCATCTGGAAGCATGTATAAAAATGACATATGAATGTAGCCAGGAGTGCGAACAGCCAGTATGGCCTCTTGAGCCTGCTTTGCCTTAGAGCTAACCTCCTACGTCAACTCCACTTTCACACTCTCTTTCCATGTCCCTTGATCCTTTTTGTGTCCAAAACAAAATCCATTGTCAGGAAATGATTAGATACCGCTCTTTATTCTGAAGGATCTGCATCTGAAAGCACCTTTTGAAACAGATGGTGGGATGATGAGCGAAAGCCTTCTGTCTGGAGTAGAGGCCATTGGATTCAATTTGGTAGTTTTGACCCATTTTCTAAATGATGTCATTGTCTAAATTTGACCCATAATTCAGTCCAAACTGGCACCAAACAGTCAAGTTCACTTAATGAGCCTTTAAAGATGGGTGTTATAAGGTGATGAACAAATGACTGGCTTAAGAGAGCGTGTTAGACTGAGATTGATATTATTGGCTCTTCCTATTATGGACAGAGACTTCTACCCTGCACCTGGCTACGCTGTTGTATCTGACGCAGAAGAGCCTGCTTTTTGGCAAATGAATAAAATGTTCATTTATCTATTGTTGATACAAAATGAAGAAATCATACCTGTAATAATTTATGATATTGTAAATTATCAGAAGACTTTAACCTCTTCCTCTTTCTTCTTAGGATACTGAATGTTAAAATTCAAAGCAAAGTAGCCTCTCAACTCCAAAGCTCATGCTAACTCACGTTGAACTCTTGTACCAGAACAGTTTGTTCTACAACATGTAAAATACTTGCCCGTACCAGTCAGTAACCAGGGGCTATGAAGCAACAGCTGAACAGGTTTGTCCTTGTATGAATCTTATGGGTTGGAATGTTGAACAGGAGTTTGTTTATAAAGCCAAACTTGCACCTGACTTGCTTCTATATCTTAGGCACACTCAGATAGAGATTGGTGATGGCCCAAAGCCAGTTTTTATCTAGAAATATGTACTTGCAGTATGTGGCTTCATGTACATAGGCCCATTCTTCATTAAATCCAAAGGGGAAGTTGGAAATATACCCAGCCCTTTAATATAGGTCCTGCATTATAGCAGACTTCTTAAATTGCTTCACTTAGATGCAAGAAGTTTGTTTTTCAGTCTTTGAATTCTGTACCATTATTCTATACTGGTCTTTCTTCTTTTTTTTCTCCCTCTAATCTAACTCCTCACTTCTCCTTGCTCCTCTCACAACACTCCTTCGTCATTTTCAGACATTATTTAATTTCTCATTAGAATTAATGGACTTTGCATCAACAATAGGTTGTGGCATAGAATTCCACAGGTTGACTTCAATTTATTGTAATAAATTTACATCTACCTGTTGCCGTCTATAATCGGATACAACCATGCATATGTACCTTTTATTGTATCCCTTTCAAACCCAATATAAAGTTGATTAAATTGCACTTTCTTTCTATATTCTTTCTTTGGAATTGCTTTAGAAAATTTTCTAATGATGGAAATTTATTTCCCTACTAAGGTCCTGTACTGCTTAGTGGGTGACACAGTTAGTATTCTAGTAATGCTACTTGTAAGTTCCCAATTTCCCATCCATGACCATACTTCCCCTCCATGACCTGAATCATCATCATCTTCAATCATTGCTGGCAACAATAACCACATTTTGCGTCTGGTCTTTCCTTCTCCCTTTACCCTGAACCTCAAAAGTAACATAATGAGTGACTTAGGAATTGCTTACTAAGTGACAGCGTGGGATGGAATTCCTCTTGTTGATAGTTTTCAGAAAAATTGTTGGTTTGAATAAAGGCATTATGGGCAATTTAGCATGTCCAATCCACCTAACCTGCACATCTTTGGACTGTGGGAGGAAACCCACACAGACATTGGGAGAATGTGCAAACTCTACGCAGACAGTCATCCTGGACTGGAGTTGAACCTGGGTCCCTGGTACGGTGAGGCAGTAGTGCTAACCACTGAACCACCGTACCACTGAAATGGTCAGAAAAACGTGGGCTGCTGCGTTCTGAAATTCTAGTGTGTGTTATGGGATGCTGATTCTTTCCCTGGGAGTCAGTATGATCCCTATTAAATGTTTTCTTTTTGGAACAAAAGTTAATACCTATTTATTGTATGGCTTGAGAAATAAAGATAATAACCATGAAAAGCAATTTTTCATTGCTATTCCAGCGAAACAAAAAGACCCCAAGCATCAGGAGAAGCTGCCTCCCTCAGCACAGTGGTGCTATTCTAACTCCCCTCTAGTTATGTCCTGAATTCTAGCAGCAAGTTGAACTATAGATAAGAGATAGTAGGGACTGCAGATGCTGGAGAATCTGAGATAACAAGGTGTAGAGCTGGATGAACACAGCAGGCCAAGCAGCATCATAGGAGCAGGAAGGCTGACGTTTCGGGCCTGGACCCTTCTTCAGATAAATTGACTTTCAGTTAGAGCGCAGACGGTTATGATGGCCATCTTAAACTGCACCATTGCATAATTGTTTTGAAGCTGAAAGATCATGGGGAATGTTCAATGAAGCCTTGTCCATGTGTGCACCCTAATTACCTCTTGAGTAAATTCCATGCACTTGAACCATTCATCAGTTCAGTCCCTTAAATTTCCCAAATTTGCTAATCCTGGGGGGTTTTGTATCACACTTGCTTCTGACATCATGTCGGAGCTTTTCCCTTATGTTACTCCCAGCTATAAAGTGATAAATGTGATGAGATGAATATGAAGGTGCTGGGAATTCAAATTGCTTATCTTTGTTCTTATTATGCAAGCACTGCCTAGTTTAATTTTAGCTGCTTAATTTGCTGCACTAACCCCTGAAGCACTGAATGTTATTTTTATTGGTTCTATCACGTAAGGGCTATACAAGTTTCATTCTTCTTTTATTTTAACTACTGAATTAGAATTGACTATGAAAACTTTATACCTCTGGGGACTAGTCCTAGAAAGCAGGTCCAATATGCAATTAGCCCATGTTTGATACAATATAGGCAACATTGCATTTTGGTCTGTTATTTGATCTGATTTCTGGATGCAACAGACTACACTGATTGCATTTCCCACTCCCTACTGATATGTGCAATGTTTACTTGCACTCCTTAGAAGCAGTCTGCATAGGGGCGAGGGGCATTTTAGTCAAAGCAGGTGATGGGAGCCCTTTCTGAGCTGATTCTGACCTGAGAAAGACGGAAGAATGTGGAAGTGACAGCAGGCTTTCCAATGTTGTACTCTTGGTGGAAGAGTATGAGCAGCTGGAGTCTAAATTAAGACCAACCTTAAGGGTATTAATCCCTTCATTGTTACCTGAGCCATGAGCATAAAACAAGAGCAACGAATGCATGGCACAAAGATTGATGTGGGAGAAAATAGATTTTGATTCCTGGGGCATTGGTACCAATTGTGGGAACAGTGGGATCTGTAAGATTGGATGGTCTTTGCCTGAACCATACAATGACCAGTGTTGTGCTGAGTTGTATAAGTAGGGTGGTAGAGAGGGTTTTAAGTTAAATAGTGGGGACTAGTGATCAAATTTAGGAAGATGTAGTAAATGAAAAACCAGAGACCATGCAGCAGAGATAAGTATTAATGTAGTAAAGGATAATATAGTAACAGATTGGCAGGAATAGAAAATACAATTCAAAGAGTAACTCAACAGTTAACACAAGAGGCTATAAAACCAAAGCCTCCGTATGTAAATGCATATAACATTCAAAACAAAATAGATGAACTGATAGCACAAATAGAAATAAATTAGGATGATCTGATAGCCATTAAAAGAGGATGGCAGATGGGACCTGCATGCTGAAGGCTACAGGACGTTTAGGAACAACAGGGAGCTAGGAAATGGTGTGGTGGTTGCTTGGTTAATTAATAATGGTATTAACACAATAGAGAGAGGTGCCCTCTGTCCAGGAAACAAAGATAAGGAAGTGGGAAGATATTAGAAGCTCTTACTAAAATGTTATAGCATTTTGCACGTTTCAAGGTCATCAAACAGCATTATTTTGTGAAAGGGCCTCATGTTGAAGCAATTTAATGGAGCTCACTGTGGAGGTAATATGCTGTGGGTAAAGGGGAACTGGCAACTGTAATGCATATAGATTTCCAGAAGGCATGTGACAAGATATCATATCAAAGGTTATAACAGAAAATAGAAGCTCATAAGGGTAACATTTAAGCATGGATAAAACATTGGCTGATTAACAGAAAACTGAGTTGGCATAATTGGGTTATGGTCTGAATAGCAAGATATAATGAGTAGAGTGCCACAGGAATCAGCGCTGGGGATTCAGGTTTTTACAATTTAAAGATGACTTGGATTAAGGACCAAAGGAATGGTTACCACATTTGCATCACATCTGAAGTATGTGGTACAATATTGGTTTCCCTATTTAAGTGAAGATGTAAATGTTTGGAAGCAGTTCAGAGAAAGTTTTCCAAACTAATATCTGGAATGAAAATTGAAAAGAACTGAGAATGCTGTAAATCAGAAATGAAAGTTGAAGTTGCTTGAAAAGCTCAGCAGGTCTGGCAGCAGATGTGAAGAGTAATCAGAGTTAACGTTTCGGGCCTGGTGACCCTTCCTCAGAAAGAAGGCTCTGAGGAAGGGTCACTGGACCTGAAACGTTAACTCTGATTTCGCTTCACAGATGCTGCCAGACCTGCTGAGCTTTAATATCTGGAATGGGCAGGTTATCTTATGAGGTAGGGTTAGACAGCTTAGACTTGCATTTGCTGGAGTTTAGGAGAGTAAGAGGCAACTTGATTGAAACATGGTGGGTCAAAAACTGACCTACCGAGGCAGTAGATGAAGATAAAGGAGATAGTAATGATGAAGCCACATTACTTGATTTTACACTGTCAACCTTCACTTGGATACTCATATTGTGTGTATTGTAGAAAATAGATTGGAAATGCAGTCTGTGTGGGCTGATACACTGGGTCTGAGTGTGCTGCTAGTTTACTGCTGGCTGTGGTGGTGGTATAGGTTCTGCAACAGAGGTCTCAGATGAGGCCCAGACTACAGACACAGATTGATGGATGTAGACAAGAAAATGCATTGGGAAGCCTGTCAGAAAGCCTGTGTTCGGTGTCATGGAGCATAGAGGAGTCTGACGCCAGCCTGTCACCGGATTTGCATAGATTTTGGACCCTTTTTCCGACGCGAGAGTGATAGTCAACACCATTGGCACAGTTATCATAGAATTCCTACAGGCCCGATCATATGATGGTTGATGTCGCAGCCTCTCTTGCAGTACCAACAGATTCCACAGAATTTGTGAATGCTGCCATGTTGCTCAATGGTCAAGTGGGGCTTAGGAGGTGGCCTCCAGTCTGGTGGCATCAGGAGGCATGGATTATGAGGCAAGGAGGTGGCATTTGAAAGCCAATTCCCTGCCTTTAGCTTCAACTCCTCTCTCTCCTGTAATTCCCCAACCCTGTGAGAAGAGTGTAACAAGGACTTAGGGATGCGATGGCCTAGCAGTATTATCACTGGACTGTTAATCCAGAGACCCAGATAATGTTCTGGGGACCCAGGTTCGAATCCTGCCCGGCAGATGGTGGAAGTTGAATTCAATAAATATCTGGAATTAAGAGTCTAATGATAACCATGAATCGCTTGCTGATTATTGGGACAAACCCATCTGGTTCACTAAAGCCCTTTAGGGAAGGAAACTGCCATCCTTACCTGGTCTGGCCTGCATGTTACTCCAGCCCCACAGCAACGTGGTTGACGCCGGGCAATTAGGGATGGGCAATAAATGCTGTCGGGCCAGGAACGCCCACATCCTGTGAATGAATAAATAAAAAAATCTCATTTCTGGATGCCCTGCAAAGGAGGCCTCGACTGGCAGGCCATAGGACCCAGACGTTGCAGGTTTTTGATTGGACAGCAGCTTCTGGCGAGGCCTGTGATTCGCAGAGAAATTTACACCTGCTCGTCTGTCGATGCTGATTGGCAGGAAATCATGTGCATTATCATGGCAGTGGGGCAGGTGTGTTTGGCAGCACCGAATTCACTCACTCCCCTCCGGCAGATTAAAATAAGTGTAAAAATTCTGTCATGTGTTCTTTTTCATTTACTCGGAGCATATTTGTTTATTAATTGCAAGCCAGTTGAAACTGGGGAGAAGCCTGTTTAGCCGTGCATACACCGCATTCTGGAATCTGTCCAACCGGAGCTGGTGACTCTCAGTAGTAGCCAACAGCATGTCACAATTGGTTTATGAAAGATGGTTCTATTTATGAGGCAGAGGCACAGTGCACTTGACACCACCCTGTTGCAGTACATGGATCAGTGACTGTGGTATCTGCTCACTGGAAGCTCCTTTGTGGAATATATTGTCTGATTTTTATGTGAACAAGAGGCCAGCAAATTACTAGACAGTCCAAGGGAGACATGGAGCCCCAGCAAGTCACTCAACTGGAGGGCAGTTATGGGTGGGCAATAAAAGCTGGCCTTGTCAGAAACGCTCAACAGCCCTTGGAAGAATGAAGAAAAAGATCTATAGAAATACAAGGATAGTAGGAACTGCCAATACTGGAGAATCTGAGATAACAAGGTGTAGAGCTGGATGAACACAGCAGGCCAAGCAGCATCAGAGGAGCAGGAAAGCTGACGT
>NC_063337.1:83099241-83128642 GCF_021869965.1 Rhincodon typus
CAGATTTTCTGAAGAAGGGTCTAGACCTGAAACGTCAGCTTTCCTGCTCCTCTGATGCTGCTTGGCCTGCTGTGTTCATCCAGCTTTACACCTTGTTATCTATAGAAATACAAGTATTTCTCTTTTTAGCAAAAAGCCTTCAACTTTTATTCTATATAGGCAGTGCATCACTTTCTGACTGAATCCCATTTACACTGGTGATTCTATTAGAAGTGCAGTGAATTGTTGCTTAATATATTGACGAATACATGATGTCGGGGTGGTATGGTGGAATGGACTCTTAATATGGAGGTTTGAGATAATGATCCAGAGGCATGAGTTCAACTCTCAGAAGAGGACCTGGGGAATTCAAATTGAGTGAATTAAATAAATTTGAAATCCAAACATGCCAACAGTAATGATAAGCAACAAATTGCTGTAAATCCAGCTGCTTCCCATTAGGGAAGGAAATCCGTTGTTCTGAAACTGGTCTGGTTTTACCCAGAGCAATATGATTTACCTCTAATAACCCCTGAAATGGCTGAGAAAGCAGCTCAGCCATATCAAACCATGACAAAAAGACAGTGGTGTGGAGAACATCACATCAATCATCGCACAGTGAGCAAGGCAGCAGGTTTGTACATGAGAAAGGCTCACCATGCCCAATCCTGCAGAACCCTCCTTGATAATATCTGGGATCTCGTGCCAAAGTTAGACGAAACTGTCCCACAGATAAGTCAACAAGCAACAGTTTAATGTGGTCACGCTCACCAACTTTCAGTCAAAGTTCGAGACTCCTCAGTTATGATCCTGGTTGGTATCTCATTCCACTGGACTAAGATTCACCAGAGGTGGCAGCGCAGAGGTGCATAGTGAGGAGAATGTGGCATTGGGAAATCCTTGTGAAGATTCACGCTATCAAGACAACGGTGGGCAAGCGAGCCTCCTGCAGATTATATTACCTACTGCTTTCTTCATCAGCTCACGAACATCTTGAACACCACTTGCACAAAGCAGCAAAGTTGCAGAATGGTCTCTGGCATCAAGCCATCAACTATACCAGCTAGATGTTATCAGGGTTCATAACCTTTGCTGTATCGGTCTTCTAAAAATATTCAGCCAAAGAGGACGTTCCATTTGGCTTTCTCTGGGCATTCTAGTTACCAGTCTATAGTCAATTTGATTCACTCCTCGCAACAGCAAAAGTGACTGGATGCAGCAAAGGCTATGGACCGTTACAATACCTAGCTACAATGGTAGAACCATTGTACCTCCAGCAAAAGTTGATTGAATACTGTTCGATTCCATTTGCAAGCCCTTGAATATTGAAGCAGTTCATGTCAGCATACAGCAAGACCTGGATAACGTTCAGGCTAGTGCTGATGTTTAGAAAGTAACACGGCTGTCACACCGATGCCAGGTACTGAACATTCTTACCAAGGGTTATGGGCAAAGGGCAGGAATTGGATGTGAGGAATGTTGGATCAGCCATGATCCAATTGAAAGGCAGAGCAGACTCGAGAGACGGAATGGCCTATTCTTGTTCCCATTTCTTACAGTCTTATCCTCACAAATAGAAATACTCTAAATGCATTTCCCATGATATTCAGATTTACACGTTAAGGCTGTGTAAATAAATGTACTTTTTCCCCATTGTTAAATGTGTGCTGTTTTATTTTTGGATTTGCACACTGCATTAATTGTGTTCACTTATTTTCCAGCATTTGCACCTAATTCCTCACATATTTAAAAAAGAAAGTGCAGATTAATTTGGCAAGGATGTACATGTATATGAACGTATAGATTTTGAGCAGAAGTGGGCCTTTCAGCCTCTCCAGCTGGCACCACCATTCAGTAAGATCATGGCTGATTGGCTGTGTTTCAAACTCCACATGCCTATCTACTTTTAACAATCTTTGATTCCTCTGCATAACAAGAATCTATTTACCTCGGCTTTAAAAATTTTCAACGACGCCACCCGCACCACCTTCCGGTGGAGAGTGTACCAAAATCCTGCAACTCTCCAAGAGAGAAAGACACTTCTCCTCATCACTGCCTTGAAAGGGTGACTCCTCATTTTCAAACAGTGCTCCCTGGTTATGGACTGATGCACCAAGAGGAAATACGATTTCCACACCCTCCTTGTCAAGACTATTCAGGATCATTAGGATACACTTAACAGAATTAGGCAACACTTAACAGAAACTTTGGGAGTGGTCTCTACATAATGGGCAAAGATGATGCATCTCTTTGCTAAACAGTTGGGAAGAAGTGTATAATCATAGGATCCCTCCGGTGTGGAAGCAGGCCATTTGGCTTATTCAAGTCCACACCGACCCTGCAAAGAGCATCCCACCGAGGCCCACCGCACGACTCTTTTCCTGTAACCCTGCATTTCCCATGACTAATCCACCTAGCCTGCACATCCTTGGACACTATGCGCAGTTTAGCATGGCCAGTCTACCTAACCTGCACACCTTTGGACTGTGTAACAACAGTGGAGGAATACAACAACAGAATGGAGGAATACAACACCATATCTGGTGACCCTTCAGGAGTTGTCAGGATGGAGGTTATAGAGGTGGGGAGAAATGAGGCTACGGAGGAAATCAGCACAACAATGATAATGTAAAACTGGAGAGATTGTATCCAGATATCAACCACATTGGAAGAAGAAGTATTCACTGAGAAGCTGTCGATGGGATTGATCTATTTGCAGCTTATTGCTGATTATGGTAGAAGTTGATGCTATTTCCGATCCAGCCCTTTCTGCCATTTTTCTCAATTATAATGTGCCTATTGATTACATACATATCACTACTAACACATCTGTAGCTGTTGCCCACCTTTTCATCAACATGTAAGGATTACTTCCTGAAATAACTCCAAGAAGGGAGGTATCTGTCACCAAGTCACCTTGTATTTACATGAACACAGTACATGAGCTCTGACCAGCCAGCTCAGACCCAGTCCCCAGAATGAGGAGTCTGTCTGAATCTCCTGTTTATATCTGTTAGCCAGGGCTCCCTGATTGGCCCATAGTAAATGAGATCCACCTGGTCCTTGCTTCAATCATTACACTTCCTCGTTAAATATATACAGCAAGTCTCTTTTTAAAGTTGGGTTAGTTAACATCTTGTTTTGGTATCATTAATAAAATCACGACAATATTTGTTTAACGTTGAATTTTGGTTTAACATTGTTTGACTCGCAATGCCAGGGACTCGGGTTTGATTCCACCCTGGGGCAACTGTTTGTGTGGAGTTTACACATTCTCCTCATGTCAGTGTGGGATTCCTCCGGGTGCTTCAGTTTCCTTCTACAGTCCAAAGGTGAGCAAGTTAGATGGGTTGGCCATCGTGTCCAGGGATGCGCATTGTAGGTGGATTAGTCGTGAAAATTGCAGGGTTACAGGGATATTGTAGGAGGGTGCGTCTGGATGGGATGCTCTTCAAGGGGTTGGTACGGACCCAATGGGCCAATTGGCTTGCTTCCACACTGTAGTTATTCCATGATTTGACGATCCTGTTCTGTGGCCTGCCTGATTTCAAGACCTTTTCCCCTTCCCTCTGCTTTCACACTTGCTCCCCCTTGTCCTTTCTCTTTTTTTTATGCCCCTGCTATCTGTCGGACAGAACAGAGTGCTGTCAAGCAAAAGTATAATATCATGGATGCTGGAAATCTGAAACAAAAACAGGAAATGCTGGAGAAACTCGGCAGATCTGTCAGCAATAGTTCCAAAGAAGTCATATCGGACTCCTAACACTAACTCTGTTTTTCTCTTTCTGCAGACACTGCCAGAGGCAATGCGTTTCTTCAGCATTTCCTACTTTTATTTTCAAACATATTGCAGGATTGACTCTTTATTGATAAGAGCTGTGGAGAATCCCATGTTATATAAGGAGAGGTGCCTGTAGTTCTGTAAACTCCCAAGATATAAGTAAATTAAGTTGTTAACTTGTTAAAGCATTACACATCCGTGTTGACCTACTGATGCCCTCTCTGCTGGATCACCTGCAGTGTATTCTCAATGCACAGCAGTGCCACAGCGAGAACAGAGAACTAGTTTCCTGGAACAATGCAGCAGTTACAGTGCAAAATGAGGGTTAATATTGACTCCCCTGAACAACACAACATAGTAGGCGGTGTACACACTAGGTTAGCTCGGATAGAGATTGAGATTCCTTTCTCTTTCCTCAAAATCTTGTGCCTGATGCTTTCTGCAAACTGACGGACAGAATTCAGATTTTATGTTCATTTTAGTTAGTTCCTTTGTTACATCATTACTTGCATAGTAATTTTATCTTTGCATTTTTAAAGTACAAAACACAATGCCTTACACTTGCTTTTAAAAATAAGAAAAAGTTGGAGTCCAGGCCATCTCCATAAAATATTTTGAGGAGTTTGGTCTGGTCCATAATAATAGCCCACTGTTGTATGCACGAAATATTGCCATTGATACATAAGTTTTGGGCTAATAATACTCATCTATCGAACTGTTGAAGCATTGAAGGTGAAATTGGTCCTCAGCAGTAGTGGTGAATCAGAGATAAAAACCATCTCTGTAGGTCTGGCAGCATGTGTGGAGAGAGAAAGCAAGTTCAAATTTCAAGTCCAGTACAGCTGTTCTTTGGAACTGACCCAAAGGCTTGATTTAAAGCTGCGCCCACTTTGCTGTTGAATGTAATGGTAAAGAAACCGGCACAAGGTAGTAATCAGGTTGCTGATTCATACTGACATCAAGCACAGCACCACCCCAAAGATCTGATGCCTGTGCCCTCTTTCCATAATACCCTTTGGTTTTGGGTAGGCTGTTACTGGGGTGAAGGAGAGAGAGCAGTGCAGTAGAATTGCAGGGAGCCCCCCCAGCGATGGTCCCACCTCCAGGTCACTTTTTCCTGTGGCACATCTAGGACTTTACATGGAGAGGCAGCCAGCTCCAGGGAGTTCGGCAATCACTTTAGCCTAATTAATAAGCCAATCAATGACTGTTTTATCAGATTGCTGGCACTTTATTGATGGTGTGGGGGTGGCGTTCAGAGTCCTCATGGCATGGTGAAGTTGCCAGCTAAATGGCACAGTCTTGATGGAATACCCTAAGGGGGTCCAGGCTCATTGGTTCAAAGAGGGTGCGATGGACAAGGAAGATAGCCCCTGCTCTCTCACAGGAAGGACTTCACCTTCAACTCGACCCCTGATTTTAAAATTATTTCATGCAACATAACTACCAATGCTCTTGAGGTCTCTTCCCAGCCCTGGAAGTCACCACCTTCCCTGATAGTGTGGGTGACGGGCCAGAGCTGCCTGCCCTCCAGTAGAGCTGTCCACGTCGAGAGCCTATTGGCTGCAGACCTTCAGGGACCCAGTTCAGACCCACCGTTCATCTTGGCATCTGTGTTCCAACACACACCGTAACATTCTGGCTTTTAGCTCTAAATATTTTGCCTTTTCAGTTCCCCAAAGTGCTTCTTTCTCTCTCAGTTTTGAAATTGATGAATTAAAACTGTAGTAGGCTGTGTTTTAGGGCAAACAGATTTTTGGCTGTGAATGCTGTAGATTTGCAGCAGTTCAGGTTGGAAAGGAGGAAAATAGATTAGTTACGTCATGCTGCACTGTATGCCAGATCAGAGACAAGAGTGCTGTGTAGTTACACATCAGTAATAATAAAACACTGGGAAACTCTCACAGGTCAGACAATGCCTGTGGTTAGAGGACTGTGTCAAATGAGTGAATTTTAACCATTTCCGAAATATTAACTCTGCTCCTCTGTCTACAGATGTTGCCTGACTTGTTGAGGGTATCCCAGCACTTGCTGTTTTTATTTCACACTTGCAGCATCTGTAATGCATTGCATTAAAATTGACATGCAAGTCTACAATCAGTGGAATCACTCTAAGTCCAATTTGTCTTTGATGGACAAAGCAATTGTCACATGGAAAGCTGAAAAACACTCTATGAAAAAATGACGAGCAGATCTTCACAACTGAAAGAAAAATCAAAAAAGTTGTCAGTCAAGCACTGACAGACAAAGTTGTTCACATTTGCATTGGATGGTTTGACCCATCCTTCCTGTTACTGACAGAAATAGGGACCCGCAGTTGTTCATGCAGAATTCTGGAACATTGTTGAAAAGAGAGACATGTATGCCAAAGCAAGTTGTGACCATTGGAGTTTTGGCATTCTTGCATTTATCCTGATGATTGCATGATGAATTGTTTTAGCAACAAGTCCCTCTTTTTTGGCCTGAGACATAGACCTTGGATTTCCACAGGTTTTCGGATGGACTCATGCCATAAATTGCCTCTATGTGAGCAGTGGAGGTTAAGTAAAACCAGATGGTCCTGAAATGTTAATATTCCACCACTGAGGCCTGGATGAAGTGAACATTTCAATTGACCTGTAGAATAGCAAGAAGGTTGAGCAGACAAGAGAGGTGTCCTTATCTCCTATTGCAGCCTGCAATCTATGTGCTAAGAAGCAGCTGGCATGCAGACCCTGGCTGTGGTTTAAACAGAGGCGCTGGGAGCCTCTGTAAACGCAGGACTTAATAGATATATAAATAATCCTCTGAGGTAAGCTGTGATGTAAGTATGACCTCAATAGTTATGTGCTAGTGCTCTGCTGGGAGGTGGGAGCTTGTACGGACATCATGTACAGAATGTTAATAAACATTGCTGAGAAAAACTGAGGTTTGGCCTGAGCTTATCTGAAGATCTAAGGACTTACACTCAAACAGATCTAGCTTAGAATGTTATAAGTTAGAAATTATAGTTTAACATTTTAGAATTGGCTTTTTAAATTGCTAAGCATCAGCCCTTCAGTTAACTACCCTTTTGTTTTCAGCTTGGCAGGATCAAGGACTATATTTATTGTTCTTTCCCACCTAACACATAATAAACCTTGCTATTCTAGAACATCTATCTGCAAGACTGGCATGCGAAGCATGGATAAAAATGACTAATTTCAAATCTTCTGGATCATCCAAGGCTGGAAACTTGAGTACACATTCCTCTGAATTTAATTTCTTCAATGTATTATTTGCTTTTAGAACCTTCTCAGCTTTAGCATGTTTTAACATGGCACTCCTTTCCAATCAATCACAACGGGCATATTAAACTGGTTCAATAACCAAACAATCAAACTTCTTAACTGGCCTGTAGCTACCTTGGATGCAGGTTTCTCTTTCTATGAGGACTGGGCACTGTTTATTGAGTGGTGATTGACATGATCTACTTTGAGGGCACTCCTACTTACTGTGCTTGATTTCTGATCCCGTATATTTAAAGGCCCTGAAGCCTGTCTACCAGTCTTAAACCCTCTATTTTGTAGATCACACATTGTTCGAATCCTGAAGAAATCCACCCTCCCCCGCAACAGAAAACCATTGAAATTCATCATAAAGGTGTCAGCTTTTCCTTGAGAAACTTCCCACAGAGTTAACTGCATTTCGAACAGGATAGATGTAACTGAAAATACCACACCCTTGATGCATAATTCAGCAGATGAACACATTTGTTTAATTTCCACAATTTCCCCTCTCTTGTGTCAATTTATTTAGGTGTGTTAAAAAAGTCTTTCCTTTGAAACGTTTCCTTAATGCAAAATGCAGCAGCTTTGTGAAACTAAATTACAGCAAGATTCTGCCAAAAGAGGTAAGAAAATTTACAGGAAAGTTGACGTTTTGGGTCGGTACCCTTCGTCAGAAAATCTGTTCCTCTGATGCTGCCTAGCTTGCTGTGTTCCTCCAGCTCCGCACTGTGTTATCTCTGACTCCAGCATCGACAGTTCTTGCTATCTCAAGAATATTTTCAGGCTGTCTTTTCCTACTGTAGGGGAGACAACTCTAATATCTTTTCAGCCCAAACCTCTCTTTGAACTCTGAGCCACCGCTCTGGCTTTAGTCTTATACAGTTGTCTGGAAACAGTATGTCCTCTGCATATCCATCTGGCTGTCCCCTATCTAGAACCTCAGTGCCTACACCAAATTCTTTATAGCTCCCCAGTTCATTTTTTTTGTTTGGCATCCTTTATCAACTTATCTCTTAATTTTTGAGCAGCGAAAATGTATAAAGGTGGATAAATCCCTGGGACCTGATCAGGTGTATTCTGGAATTCCATGGGAAGGTAGGGAGGTGATTGCTGGGCCCCTTGATGAGTTATTTGTATCATCGATAGCCACAAGCGAGGTGCCAGAAGGCTGAAGGTTGGCTAATGTGGTGCCACTATTGAAGAAAAGTGGTAAGGAAAAGCCAGGAAACAACAGACTGGGGAGCCTGGCATTGGTGTTAGGTAAATTGTTGGAGGAAATCCTGAGGGATAGGATTTACATATATTTGGAAAGGCAAGGACTGATTAGGACTAATCAACATGGCTTTATGTGTAGGAAATCCCATCTCACTAACTTGATTGAATTTTTGGAAGAAGTAATGAAGAGGATTGATGATGACAGAGTGGTGGAAGTGATCTAGATGGACTTCAGTAAGGTGTTTGACAATGTTCCTCATGGTAGGCTGGTTAGCAAAGTTAGATCACACAGAATACAGGGAGAACTAGCAATTTGGATATAGAACTGACCCAAAGGTAGAAGAAGATGGTGGTGGTGGAGGGTTGCTTTACGGGCTGGAGGCCTGTGACCAGCGATGTGCCACAAGGATCAGTGCTGGGTCTACTGCTTTTCGTCATTTATATAAATGATTTGGATGTGAACATAGGAGGTATGGTTAATAAGTTTGCAGATGACACCAAAATCGGAGGTGTAGTGGACAGCGAAGAAGGCTACCTCAGAGTACAACAAGATCTTGATCAGAACAGCCAATGGGCTGACGTGTGGCAGATGGAGTTTAATTTAGATAAATGTGAGATGCTGCATTTTGGAAAGGCAAATCAGGGCAGGACTTATACACTTAATGGTAAGTTCTTGGGGAGTGTTGCTGAACAAGAGACCTTGAAGGGCAGGTTCATAATTCCTTGAAAGTGGAGTTGCAGGTAGGTAGGATAGTGAAGAAGTTGTTTGGTATGCTTGCCTTTATTGGTCAGTACATTGAGTATAAGAGTTGGGAGGTCATGTTGCAGCTTTACAGGACATTGATTAGGCTACTTTTGGAATACTGCATGCAATTCTGGTCTCCCTGCTATCGGAAGGATGTTGTGAAACTTGAAAGGGTTCAGAAAAAATTTACAAGGATGTTGCCAGGGTTGGAGTGTTTGAGCAATAGCGAGAGGCTGAATAGGCTGGGGCTATTTTCCCTGGAGCATCAGTGCCTGAGGGGTGACCTTATAGAGATTTATAAAATCATGAGGATCATGGATAGGGTGAATAGTCAAGGTCTTTTCCTAGGGAAGGTGTAGTCCAAAACTAGAAGGCATAGGTTTAAGGTGAGAGGGGAAAGATTTAAAAGGGGTCCAAGGGGCAACTTTTTCACAAAAAGGGTAGTGCTTGTATGGAATGAGCTGCCAGAAGGAGTTGTGGAGGCTGGTACAATTACAACATTTAAAAGGCATCAGGATGGGTATGTGAATAGAAGGGTTCAGAGGGATATGGCCCAAATGCGGGCAAACGGAACTAGATTTACATAGGATATCTGGTCGGCATGGATGAGTTGAACTGAAGGGTCTGTTTCCGTGCTGTACATCTCTACAACTCTGTGACTTAAAATTCTTGATGGCTTATCGTATTCTCAGCCTGCTCCGTGTTCGTTGTTCTTTTCAAAAATGCATGGTATCCATTCTCTGACAATGCCAAGGTTCATTTTTCTGTTATAGTTCCCCAACAGATGTTGTCTACCATAGCTACCAAAAGTGCTTCAATATTCACTGCTAGTTATAACACTTTGGTATTGACATTTGCACTTCACATTTAGATGGTCCTGAAACATGGTTAAAATTGAATCCTCCAGTATCTACTGAACGTCCCATTTGAACTACAAAGGCTGCTGGAATGAATGTTTTCTCAGGATCTTTTCAAAAGATTTTGGTTTTAGCCATTGTCTTCCAAAGCAACTTCAATTGCAGTATTCTGCCTGAATGAAATCTTAAGTTTCTGGTCTCTATAATGAGGCAAACCTTCTCTGCTGCTGTTGTTAACAGATTCAGACCCAGCTTGTCAAACAGAAACTGAGACACATAATACAATCTTCATACATAGAAATTAAACTAAACCTGTAAGTTAAAGTTGCCATTGTCCTACAGACCATAGGGCTGCTCTGTCATAAGAGAGAGACGACTGGTGATGATTTAACCTGAGGGCCACCATACCTCAGGTGAGGGGAGAGGTTGAGAAGGAGAGTCCTTCATGGTAACGTCAGCCAGTGTGGGAATTGAATCCACCCTGTTGGCATCATCTAGTCGCAAACTGACCGTGCCAATCCAGCAGCTCCCCACTTCAGTCCCGGCTGCTTCCCCTCTACAAATGATTTTTAACCAATCTGTTCAGACATGTTTACATGCCAACGGGGCAGGTGGAACCTAGACCTTCTGGCTCAGAGGTAGGGACACTACCAATGCTCCAAAAGTCTCCATGTTTCTCTCTTCACACATCCAACCATCAATGAACCAAATAATGGCTATCACCCGTTTCCCTCCTGAGCTAAACTATTTGCTATGTTAACACTCTGGATTATAAGGGTAATAACATTACTCCTATGTTACTGTTCCCCCTAAGGAACTTGGGAGAAACATTCTAGGTTTTTGATTCTTCTATAATAGAAGTGTCAAGTGTGGAGCTGAAGGCTGGGCAGTTGGAGGCCACAAGGTGATGAAACCTGAGTGGTAGTACACAGCCAGTGTTGTCAACCCTGGCCTTTGAATATGGCTGTAATGCAGACACTCATCAGTGCAGTTGAAGTCAGTATCTGGGCATTCTTTGTGTGAACCCGACAAAGGTCACGAGATCCGAGGGGAGGCAATGGCCTAGTGGTATTATCTCTGGACTGTTAATCCAGAGACCCGGATAACATTCTGGGGACCCGAGTTTGAATCCCACCATGGCAGACGGTGGAATTTGAATTCAATAAAATATCTGGAATTAAGAATCTAATGATGGCCCTGAACCCATTGTTGATTGTTGGAAAAACCCACTCGGTTCACTAATGTCCTTTAGGGAAGGAAACTTGCCTGGTCTGGCCTACATGTGACTCCAGACCCACAGCAATGTGGTTCACTCTGAACTGCCCTCTGGGCAATTAGGGATGGGCAATAAATGCTGCCTAGCCAGCGACACCCTCATCCTGTTAATGAATAAATGAATAAAATCAATGAAAGTCTAATTGATGCTAATATTTTGCTGTTGATTTATACCACCATTTACAGCAACCTCCCGAGGCCACCTCAAATCCAGGCACCAGATCAGGAACTGACTTTTTGGAGTGTTACGTTTTTCAACCACGGTTTTAGGTGTTTGCTATAAATAATTAGACCTGGGAGGGAGGCCCTGTGTGAACAGCGAACTTCTGTATTAGTAAAGAAGCAACATAACCACAAGCAACATGCTGAGACCCTTAAGGAACAGAAAGTTTGTTGAGTAGAAGGTGCAAGTTGAGCAAATGTATAATCACCTGGGAAATGTTAATAATTGCTGTTTGTAACTAACTGTTGATTCACATTGCTGTGAATCATTATAATGCCAGCAACACTGTGAGAGAAAAATGTTGGACTTTTGAAGTTACTCTAGCGCAAAGTCCTACAGAGTTAAAGTTCAGCGACTCTTTTCTGGGTGTGAAAGATCAGGCCTGGGTAAATATCCGATATCTAGCTCGTACTGAAAGCTGCTTCAGATTGTCGCTGATAATAGGGTAGGTGTTCCACAAGCATGCATTTACACTTTGACCCTTTCTATCCTGGAAGCTGTCTTCCAATATGTTTTGGTAACATGGACTGGACATATTGGAGTTAGATGTACTGCTCAGTGGGATCTTTCTTCTTCTGATGCACATCAGGCAGCTAACGTCGGGGCAGCTCTCTTTACCCTCCTCGTGCACCATTGCTTCATAACCCATGTCGCCAAGGGTGGCTCAGTTTATTTTGGCTATCATCTCTCCTTTGAATAAACTCGGTCTCAGAAGATTGTGAATCTGTGGAATTTTTTACCGCAGAGAGGTGTACAGATTGAGTGCTTAAGTATATTCAGGGCTGAGATAGACAGATGTTTCATCAGTGAAGGAATAAATGGTTATAGGGCACAAACAGGGAAGTGGAGTTAAGGATTATCAGATCAGCCATGATCTCATTGAATAGTGGAGCAGATGCAGTGGGGTGAATGGCCTCCTTCTGTTATTACGTCTTGTAGTCTAACCATCATTAAATGAGCAGTGACAGTGCAACTCTTTTTGATCAGGGAAATGTGGAATTTCTGCATGGAGCTGAGCTGGAATAGGAACCATAAATGAAATTGGAGGGAGGGTTCTTGGATTCATGGAGAGAATGACTGTGGGCAATGCCAGTATTATACATATTTATTTATTCATGTGGGCATTGTTGGATAGGGCAGCAATTATTGCCTGTCGCTTAATGCCCTGGAGAAGGTGCCATTGAGCTGTGATCTTGAACTGCTGCAGTTCTTGGGGTGCAGGGCCACCCACAGTGCTGTTCAAAAGACAGTTCCAGGATTTTGACCCTGTCACAGTATAAAAGCAACGATGTAGTTCCACATCAAGATGATGTTTGACTTGGAGGGGTCCTTGAAGGTGTAGCGTTCTACTGCCTTTGTCCTTTGAGATGGTAATGATTACACATTTGGAAGATTCTGTTGAAGGAGCCTTCATGAGGTACTGCAAGGTACCTTGGAGTTGGTGCACTCTAGTACCAGTGTGCGTTGATAGTAGAGGGAGCGAATGGTGACGGTGGATTGGGTGCTAGTCGAGTGGGCTAATTTGACCTGGATTGTGTTGGGCTTCTTGAGTGTTATAGAGCTGCACTTATCCAGGCATGTGGGGAGTATTTTGTTACATTCCTGACTTGTGCCTTATAGATGGTGCACAGGCTTTAGGGAGTGAGGAAGTGAATTACTCAGAGCAGAACTCCCAGCTCTGCTCTTGTAGCCACAGTGTGTATATGGTGGTCTAGTTCAGTTTCTGATCAGCAGTAATTCCCTGGATGTAGTGTGGTGTCAGTGATGATAACATTGAATGCTATGAGGTGATGGTTAGATCCTCACTTTTACAGTTGGGTATTGCCTGCTACCAGACACCTATCAGCCCAAGCCTGGATGTTGCCCAGGTCTTGCTGCAGATGGACATAGACTGCTTCAGTATTTGAGGAGTCACAAATAGTGCTGAATATTTGCAGTCAGCAGCACACACCTCACTCCTTTCTAGGAGGTGCTGGTGTTACAGCTGCTCTGGAACAGCTTAGCCAGGGGCACAGCTAGTCTCTGGTGAACAGGTCCTCAACACTATAGCCCTAATTTGGTCAGGCCCGTAACATTTGCAGTATCCAACGTCTTCAGCCATTTCTTGCCATCACCTAGAGTGAATTAAATTGACTGAAGATTAGCATTTGTGATGCTGGGAATTCTGGAGGAGGCCAAGATGGCTTATCTACTCAGTGCCTCTGGCTGAAGGTGGATGCAGTTTCTTCAAGATTTTTTTCCCATTTATGCTGAGCTCCTGCACTATTGAGGATGGAGATATTTGTAGAGTATCCTCCTCCTGTTAACTGTTTGTTGTCCATCTTGCCTGGATGGGTGCAGCCCCAGCAATACTCAAGAAGCTTGACACCATCCAGGACAAAGCAGCCCGCTTGTTTGGCATAACACCCACAAGCATTCACTCCCTCCACCACTGACGCTCAGTAGCAGCAGTGTGTACTATCTACAAGATGCACTGCAGAAATTCACCAAAGATTCTCAGACAGAACCTTCCACACCCACGCCCATTTTCATCTAGAAGAACAAGGGCAGCAGACATATGGGAACACCACCACCTCCAAGTTCCCCTGCAAGTCACTTACCATCCTGACTTGGAAATATATTGGTGTTCCTTCACTGTCACTGGGTCAAAATCCTGGAATTCCCTCCCTAATAGCATTGTGGGTCAACCCACAGCAGGAGGACTGTAGTGGTTCAAGAAGGCAGCTCACCACCACCTTCTCAAGGGAAACTAGGGATGGGCAAGAAATGCTGGCCAGCCAGCGATGCCCACGTCACACAAAACGAATAGAAAAAAAAATCAACATTCATTATTTGATGAGACAGGATTGCAGAGCTCGATCTGATCGATTGATTGTGGAATCACTTAGCTCTGTCTATTGCTTGCTGCTTCCGTTTTTTAGTGCACAAGTAGTCGTCTGTTGCAGTGTCACCGGGTTGACATCTCAGTTTTAGTTATGCTTGGTGCTGCTCCTTCTGTATTCTTCATTGAACCAGGGTTGATTCCCTGGGTTGATGGTAATGGTAGAATGAGGAATGTGTCATGATTTTATAGATTACAGTTAAATACAATTCTGCTGCTGCTTCCCGACAGGACCTTATAGATACCCCCCATTGAGTTGCTAGATCTGTTTGAAGTCTGTCCCTTAACACAAACCAGTCAACGTGATGCAGGGCATCTTTAATGTGAAGGCAGAACTTTGTCTCCATAAGGACTGTGCAGTGGTCAATCTCCTACCGATACTATCATGGACAAATGCATCTACAGGAGGCAGATTGGTAAGGATGAGGTCAAGCGTGTTCTTCCCTCTCGTTGGTTCCCTCACCATCTGCCGCAGACCCCGTCTAGCAGCTATGTCCTTTAGGAGTCGACCAGCTCAGTCAGTTGTGTTGCTGAACCACTCCCGGAGACAGTCATTAAAATTTCCTTTCCAAGTACATTCTGTGCCCCTGCCTCTGTCTTTGCTTCTTCCAAGTGGTGTTCAACGTGGAGGCATACTAATTCAGTAGCAAGGGTTGGGGGAGGAGGGAGGTTTGGTGGTGGTGTGGTGCTCTACATGGTATTCAGAAGATTTCTTTGCCCAAGTTTGTCCTGATGTCAAATGACTTCATGGTGTCTGGAGTCAATGTTGATCTCTCCCAGGGCAACTCCTTCCACTGTGCCACTAAGTCTATTGTTTCTGTCCTGCCTGTAGGACCAGACATACCCAGGGATAGTGGTTGCTGTCTTGAATGAAGCTACTTTCATGAATTTGACTCTGTTCATTAACTAGTCTGTGAGACTGCTCTCCCAGTTTTGGCGCTAGCCCCAGATAAATAAGGAGGACTTTGCAGTGGCAATAAGGTTGAGTTTACCCTTGCCATTTCCAGTGCCGAGGCTACTGCCAGTGGTCTGTTTAGTTTCATTCTTTTGTTTAGACTTTGTAATGGTTTGATCCAAATGAGCATCTCGCTAAGCCATTTTGGAAGGCTTTTAAGAATCTAACACATTTGCTGTGGGTCTGCAGTCCCTGTAGGCCAGACCAGGCAAGAATGACAGATTTCCTTCCTGAAAGGACATTCGTGAACTCCTAATGCTGTGCCCTTCCTGGAGTGAACTTGATTTCCTTTTCAAATAAACACTTGTCATGTTTTGGCGGACCCTGATTTGGCTACTCTGGATTTCAGATCCATAGAGGTGGGATTAGTGCATCATGCCCTCCAACTATTCGGAGCCCAAAATTGTAGCGGCACCTTAAATACTCCGGAGGTGATGATTGTAATCTGCATGTGAGAGTGCTGTCAATGGGCAGACCTGGACTTTAAAATTGACACGAGTTGATGCTGTTATCCTGCTCCATTTATTGTGAGAAATCAGGTGGCTGGGAGTCACAAATTAGTTCACTCACTTTTCCATTTCTTCCCCAACAGCCTACTCCCCGTTATGATTTGCAAAGTTTGTTTTCTTTAAAACAATAAACGCTGATACGCTGAAAATCCTGAATTCCAAAATAGAGGGTGCGCTGCCAGTCTGCCTCTGCTCCTCTGGGTCTCCCAGTGCCCTCCTCAGCCAATAGCAGTGAAAGGAATTGTTGCCAACCAATGGCAGTGAAAGGAATTGTTGCCAGCCAATGGCAGTGAAAGGAATTGTTGCCAGCCAATAGCAGTGAAAGGAATTGTTGCCAACCAATGGCAATGAAAGGAATTGTTGCCAGCCAATAACAGTGAAAGGAATTGTTGCCATCCAATAGCAGTGAAAGGAATTGTTGCCAGCCAATAGCAGTGAAAGGAATTGTTGCCAACCAATGGCAATGAAAGGAATTGTTGCCAGCCAATAGCAGTGAAAGGAATTGTTGCCAACCAATGGCAATGAAAGGAATTGTTGCCAGCCAATAACAGTGAAAGGAATTGTTGCCAGCCAATAACAGTGAAAGGAATTGTTGCCAGCCAATAACAGTGAAAGGAATTGTTGCCAGCCAATAGCAGTGAAAGGAATTGAAGGTTGACGTTTGTCTCTGCATTTTCAGTGCTGCAGCCTGGATGTGCGTTGGTCAGACAGGCAACAGCACCCTCTGGCCAGTCAACAGAGTAATAGCAGGAAACATGCTCTAGCTGACGTGGCTGAAATGCCGAATGTGCACCAGTGTGAATGTGAAAGGCAGATGGAGCTTGTATTGCAGTTTATACAGGTAGTGCAGGACACTATGCTATTTCATTAGAATAGCGCAATAACTGCTGTTTGAAAGCAGAACACAGTTTCAAAAAAAATCAAAATCACCCTCCTTTGTCAAATATTGTAGCTTTTAAAGGATCAGTAGTCGTCTTCTACACACTGTTAGAGGGCATTGTCAAAGTCACCTTTACTTTAAAAGAGAGTCATTGACAATAGACATCCTAATGCTGCTGGCACTAACAATTGACTTGACGTGCAAAGTTCAGACCGCAGTTGCAAACTTTGATTTCCGTGCCTTTCATGATTATTACCTCCTGTTCTGATACAATGAAAACATTTATTAAACCCAAATAACAGGGCCTGTAAAATGCCCAAAAAGATGATGTGCCCAATAATTGGTAGCTGAAATAATAGCACAGAGGCCGGTGTCTTATCACCAAGTCACCCAGTCATCCTTTATTTATGTGTGCATGATTCAGAGTCAGTCCTCAACTAAGTAGATTCTACATCTCCTGGTTTTATATTTAAATCTTTTTTAATCTCCTACATTACTGCCAAACAGCAGTAGTGCTTATTTCCGCAGCATTCATGTTGTATGTGTAGGTGCAGGGCACAGTGAAAAACACCAGTTGTGTAGAAAACTTTTTATTAATATTCTACCACCAGGAAAAAAAAACAATGTGGCCAAAAGACCAGTGACAAGCACAGCCCCACCAGGGCAGTGCCTACGTGGAAGAAAGAGTGAGGGGGGAGGCTAGGGATCAAATCAAAATGGAGCTCGAGGGGGAAATGAAGTACTCCACTCCACATGGTGCCCACCTCTCCCTGAAGACATCAAGAGTGTTGGTGGATACCACATGCTCCTTGTCCAGGGACAGCAGAGCTGGAACATAGCCGTGGAAGAAGGGCAGTTGGCTGTATTGACCACCCCCCGGTTTAATATTGGTCAGCCAAGGCTTTCCTGATTGGCCCAGGTTGACAACTCTAATCAAGAACCTCGTAGTTAACAAGATCCACTTGGTTCCAATCACTACATCCCACCCCCTACCACCAAGCCCTGGGATGTAGGCCTGGTCTTGCGATGCTTTTGCCCCAGGCCCGGTTTCTCCAACTCGGACTCAGACACGGGCGGTGTGTGCCGGACCGTGGCCTGTCTCCTGCATCCAGAATGCCTCGGAAGAGTCTCCTCCTCTTCTTCCAGCAGCAACGCTATCGAGGTTGCATCCATTTTGGACTCTGAGATTTCCTCAACACTAGATGGAGGGGGAAGCACCTGTGGTTTCTGCCAGGCCTTCTGGCTATTGTGAGGGGCCAGGTATGTTTTGCTACTGCCCCGTTTGCGAGGTAACGGCTTTCAGGTGATCCACGTGTTTGCTGTGGACTGTATAACCTGCCCGAACTTTGCAAGTCATGGGACCTGACCTCGTGTCAACCTCACCTTGTACCCATACATTAATTAAATCGTCTCTCTGACTTGGAGGAGGCGTGTGGCCGGTATTGGCATTCCTGCTTCCATTTTCACCCAACACCCCCAGGCCTGGCAATATCAGGTTTAATCTAGTGCAGAGTCTTTTTCCCATCGGCATCTCTGCTGGAGCTATCCCTGTTGTTGCGTATGGGGTGGTCCTATAATGCTCCCCGCTCCAAGATGACAGTTACAAGCAAATGTTCTTCAGGCACGCCCTGTTTCCTCCTGTCTCCACTTAAATAACTGCATAGAGGTCGGTCTCCTGTCACCAAGTCACCCTTTATTTAATGGCTATGGTTGGCCAGCTCAGAGTCAGTTCTCAACTGAAGGGATTCTGATTTTCTTGTTTTTTTTTCTCTTCTTTTCTTTTTCTTTGTTTTTTCTTTCTTTTTTTTTTAACTGGGCCCAGACACATAGTCCCCTCCCCTCCCTTGTCCGCCTTTGGCAGGGACCGTTCCCTCCGGGACACTCTGGTCCACACTTCCTTCACCCCCAACACCTCCCCACAGCCCTACGGCACCTTCCCCTGTAACCGGCGAAGGTGTAATACCTGCCCATTTACCTCCTCCCTCCCCACTATCCAAGGGCCCAAACATACCTTCCAGGTGAAGCAACACTTCACCTGCACTTCCAAGAATCTAGTCTACTGCATTCGCTGCTCACAATGTGGTCTCCTCTACATTGGGGAAACAAAGCGTAGACTTGGTGACCGCTTCGCAGAACATCTATGTTCTGCTCGCAAAAAAGACCCTGAACTACCCGTTGCCTGCCACTTCAATGCACCACCCTGCTCCCTGGCCAACATCTCTGTCTCTGGCTTGCGACAGTGTTCCAGTGAAGCCCAGTGCAAGCTGGAGGAACAACACCTCATTTTCCGCTTGGGGACCCTACAGCCCTCCGGACTCAATATTGAGTTCAATAATTTTAGGGCCTAAACTCTCCCATGTCCCAGCCCCGACCCCACACACCAGGCCTTGTTACCACATAGCCTGCCATTACACACCCCCTGTTGTTAGTCACTAACAGTCCCCATTAACAACTATACACCCTCCCAGCCTGATTGTTAGCAACTCCTTTGTCTGTCCAACGTCTTTCTCTCTCTTTGGGCTCTATCTTATCGTTTACTCCCTACCCTACCCACCTCCCTATTTTCTGCATATAAACTGACGTTTTCCCAGCCACCATCAGTTCTGAGGAAGGGTCACCGGACCCGAAACGTTAACTCTGTTTTCTCCTCCACAGATGCAGCCAAACCTGCTGAGCTTTTCCAGCAACTTTGTTTTTGTTCCAGTCTTTGACAGCAGGATCAAACAAGTCAAGCTTCAGAAATAGAGGCATGATGCCAGTAATGCTAACTTCAATTCCGAGATGACTGTAGCAAGTGAATGTTCTTTGGAGTAGTGCTCAGCTGAGGAGGATCTAATTCCCTGGTTCTATATTTCTTTTTTATCCCCACTCCCCCAGCACTCTTGTTTTACAGGCGTGAGACACAGTCCCCTGGTTATATTGGTCAGCCAAGGCTTTCCTGAATGGCCCGGGCTAATAACCCCCAATCAATGACCTCATTGTCAATGAGATCCACCTTGGACCAATCACTATAGTAGCATTTTAGAATTCTGCAAAGGGGGACAAGAAAGTGAAACTAGAATGATTATGAAATGGTGAGAAACATAAAGATGGATTGTAAACATTTTTAAAGATATGTAAAAAGAAGAAGATCAGTTAAGTTATAGGGAGGGGCTAAATAGGCTGGGGCTGTTTTCCGTGGAGCGTTGGAGGCTGAGGGGTGACCCTATAGAGGCTTATTAAATCATGAGGGGCATGGATAGGGTGAATAGCCAAGGTCTTTTCCCCAGAGTAGCAGAGTCCAAAACTACAGGGCATAGGTTTAAGTTGAGAGGGGAAAGATTTGAAAGGGACCTAAGGGGGAACTTTATCACGCAGTGGGTGGTGCATGTGTGGAATGAGCTGCCAGAGGAAGTGATGGAGGCTGGTACAATTACAATATTTTAAAAGGCATCTGGATGAATACATGAATAGGAACGGTTTAGAGGGATATGGGCCAAATGCTGGCAAATGGGACTAAATTAGTTTAGGATATCTGGTCTGCATGGACGAGTTGGACTGAAGGGTCTGTTTCCGCACTGTCCAGCTCCATGCCTCTTAAAAACAAATGTGGGTCCATTACAAGCAGAGTCAACAGAATCTAGAAGGGTTTCAAAGAAACGGCATAGAAACAAAACAAAACTCATGTTCACTTTACAGAGGAAAGGATTGAAAACCGTACAGAAATAACGGAGAATCTAGGGATGCATGTAAACATAGGGTTGCTACACAGTCAAGGGAACAGTCCTGCTTCTTGTAGCTATACAGCAGCATTTCTTTGAACATATTCATGGTATATATGAGGTCCTTAAATAAGTATTAGATCTTCCATTAACATATCTAAGGATGTTATTTACAGTTTTAAGCGGCTAAACGAAGGTCCTGACAAATTTATTAGTGAGGTCATGTCAGCAAGTAGTTATGCAGGCATTCCTACCACCTCCTTTTTGTGCCCTTTTTAGTTGCAGTTGCTGTTTTGTAGCCAATCCTTTATGCATGCTTATATACTACCTCAAACATCACAGATTTTTTATGTTATAAAGTAGTCTAACATGTAATGCCTTATTGAATGCCTTTATATAACTACACTGAAGGTTTAAGGGAAAATCCATTGTCTGGGAATGTATCTGGATATCTGGAAATAGAATGTGTGGAAGCACTCAGTAAGATCCAACCACAAGAAGGGGCTAAAATTGTAAATTTTGTGAGAAGATCTATATTCTTAGCTATAAATCCTTAAACAAGGTCAGAATTGAAACAACATCCAGGCTCCCTCTATGACATGGCTATACTCTTATTGAGAGTGTTATCCAATCTTGTATCTTGCTTATGTTTGTGGACTATGTTATAATTTGGTGCTTGGCAAATATATTTTTACTTTTGACTAAAATATTTAAGCTCAGACTCTGGAATTCTCTAGACACAAATACCCTAAAGTCAATTTAAGCGCCTCCTAAGGGAAATGATGATGTTACGGACTCTCTTTAAAGAACAAGGAGAGTTACGAAAGGGAATTCCATAGCTTGGAGCCTTGTGAGCAGAAGCTGTGTCTGCCAGTGGCTAAGCAAGGGAAACTGGGATGCGCAAGGCCAGAGTTGGAAGAATGCTGAGATTTCATTGAGTTGAAGAGTTGGAAGCGGTGACAAGGCTATGGAGGAATTTAAACGTGAAGAAAACTATCCTTTAACACAAACTTGTGCATGTGAAGACCAAGATCTGATTCATTTGCCCAACTTTATGGGAAGGCTGACCATTACCATGTCACAGACGTTGAAGGAGAGATGGCGAACAAAAGAACATGAGGAAGGACAAAGTAAATCAAGTGTAACGCGCAGTCCTCAGTGGAGTGGAGACTTCTGCTGGTTGGGCAGAATAATGACAGAGGCATACGTGAAGAGGCAATGATAAACCTCCTGCAGCTTCCTATCAAACTCCAGAGGAGTAAGCTGTGATATTATTGCAATACAAAATATTCCAGTTGATAATTTTCCAAAGATCTGATCAAATATTAATGAGAGTAAACTCCACAATCAATTATCTTCCATAAAATGAGAGTAACATCAACTTTGCTAGAATATTAAAATAAAACTGAGTGTTAAATCTGGTGTTGTTGAAACAATATGCAGGAACTGATATAATGTACAAGGTTCGAATCGGAGGAGTTTCTAAATCATAGTCTATTGTTGTTAATTCAGCCAGTGCACACTGATCAAAAAGGAATCAATATTCCGCACTATGTTGGAGGTTGAATCAATAATCACTCATGACATATTTGCATCCTCATTTTTACCAATCAACCTGATATAATTTATGTTTAGGCAGTTATCTGGACTGACAATGAGTTGGCATGTGGAAAACAGCAGCTATTTAACTGGGAGAATAACTATTTCATACCAGTTCTGAAGAAAAGTTACTGATATGAAACATTAACTGTTTTCTCTCCTTAGATGCTGCTGAGTTTCTCCAGTAATTCCTTTTTTAGTTTGTTTCAGAACTCCAGTGTCTGAAGTTCTCTGTTTTATTTTGTTATATAACTTTATACCTTGCCTTTTATAAGCAACATTTACAGCTAAAGACTTACTTCCAATTCATTACTTTTGAAGCATAGTCAGTGTTGTGAGAAATGCAGCAACCAGTTTACGCACTGCAGGCTCGAAAAACAGCAGTGCAATAATGGCCAAATAGTTCACCTTTGTGCTAAAGATTGGCCAGGGTGTCAGGAAAATTTTCTGGAAACTGTGTCATGTGTTTATGTTCTTTCAAAATAATGTCCCTTTAATGGTCAAAGACAGAATCTTAGGTCGTGCTGGATTGTTTTGTTCAAATCTCTGGAGTAGAGTTTGGAACCTTGCTGTTCTGGCTTAGAGTCACCTGGGCTACACCTGAATCACGGCTGATACTCAGTAGGTGCTTCCAGCTAAAATGTCTCAATTCGGAACACCTCATCATGCCTAAAAATCAAGACTTTCTGATTGGACAGTTTATCCCACTGAAAATCAAATCGTTTTACTTGAGCCAACGTATTAGCACAGAAAGTGCATCAGGCAGTTCCTATGCCATCTAAAATCCACTGTTCCTTTCTGTGCATGAGTTGCATGCATGGACCAGTGTGACAAAACTGGAATCTTTGCTTGCGTATTGTTTTCTTAAGGCGAAAAGTACACTTGATGCCCAAAAATGTAAAAACACCAGTGGCAGTTGATGTCTGGCACTGATTGTATTGTGAAAGTGGGTTTATTTGCTGGCTGAAGTATTTGGAAATATGAAGCAATAATCAAATAGAAACATTTAAACAATAAATTGTACTATGTTACACTACCCTGCAGTATAGCTGACAGGAATATTTGTGAGTATGAACACCTTGTCATGCATGTGACTTCACATTTGGTTTTTACCCCAATCTAATTGGAGGAAAATATGCAAATTTTTTCATTCTCATAACAACTACAACCCATTGTCTGTCAATTCGTCCGCCTTCCATTTCACATCAGTGTCTGTTTTGGAAAGTTTTGCATTTGAGCTGACTCAAAAAGTTAACAATGGAAGGGTGAACTCTTAATAGTGCAGAGCATGTCGTTTTCTGTAATCTGACATAGCACCTGAACTGAGAACACTTACAGTTTCATTTTCCATCAAGTACAGCCTGATTTTTCAGGCAGGAGCAGGAAATTGTTGATGGATCAGTTATGTCAAATCCTTATTGGCCTCTGATTTCTTTCAGTCGCTGCTTTATTTTAGAGACAAGTCGTAAATGGGGTGGTGGTGACAATGACCCAGATTCTATGGTGAGAATGACAGCCAACCTGTCAGCATCCATGACCAGTACCATACTCCACTGAAACTGACAGCACCCTCAGGAGTCTTCAGTTAAATGTGGGACAGGAGCAGACTTCAGGAGGACCTGGACAGGATGGTGAAATCAGCAGATGTGTGGCAGAAGCCATTTAGTATGAACTTTTTTAAAATTTTTTCATCAGATGTACATGTCACCGGCAAGATATTATTTAGCCCTCGGTCCCTCATTGCCCTCGAACTGACTGACTTGCTGGTCATTTCAGAGCACAGTGAGAGTCAGCTACATTACGATGGACCTGGTGTCACTGGATAAAGACAGATTTCCTTCCCTAAAGGGCATTAGTGAACCTGATGTGTTTTTACAATAATCAATGATTGTTTCATACTGCCCATACCTGAGACTAGCTTCATATTCCCAATGTGAAGTTGCGACATTTTGTTCCAGTTGTACAAAACGCTGGTAAGGCCACATTTGGAGTATTGCATGCAGTTCTGGTCGCCCTACTAGAGAAATGATATTATTAAATTAGAAGGAGTGCAGAAAAGATTCACTAGGATGCTACCTGGACTGGAAGGTTTGAGTTATAAGGAGAGGTTGGATAGGCTGGGACTTGTATCCCTGGAGTGTAGAAGACTGAGGAGTGACCATATATCATGAGAGGCATAGATAAGATAGATAGCTGACAGCTTTTCCCCATGGTAGGAGAGTCTAAAACTAGAGAGCATAAGTTTAAGGTGAGAGGGGAGAGATACAAAAGGGTCCAGAGGGGCAATTTTTCACACAGAGGGTGGTGAGTGTCTGGAATGGGCTGCCAGAGGTAGTGGTGGAAGTGAGTACAATTTTGTTATTTGAGAAACATTTAGACACATACATGGATAGAATAGGTACGGAGGTATATGGACCAAAAGCAAGCAAATGGGACTAGCTTAATTGTGAAAGTTGGTTGGCTTGGACATGTTGGGTCGAAGGGCCTGTTTCCATGTGTAGAACTCTATGATTCCATATAATTAATTAAATTAAAATCTCACAAACTGTCATAGTGGGATTTCAACGCATGAACCAGGGCATTAGCCTGGGCCACTGGGTAGTTGATCCTGGTGACATTACCACTGTCCCAGTGTCTCTCCCTGTAGTTGAGAAGTTATATACTTTGGGAAGAACAACATTATAAACGCCTGTAAAATGTACTAATGCGCAAATATAGGGAGGCATGAAAGGTGAAGAATCTTCGATCTTTCAAGGGAATTGGACAAATTGTCAGGTGGTTAAGACAACATGTAGGAAATGTGGCTTGGTGAATAGGAGCACTGAATACAAAACAAGGTAAATCATGGTAAACCTCGTGAGTAACAGGTCAGGTCTCAGCTAGAGTATTGTATTTCTGGGCACTGCAAAGCTGTGTTGGCCCAGGAGGGGGCAGAGAGAAGCTTGACGTGAATGATAGCGTGAAATAGAGATTTCAGTTATTTGACAAGAGAAACTGTGCTGTTCTTCCCGAAACAGACAGTCGAGTGGAAACCTCGAAATGCACGTATTGGTTTAGCAAGGCACTCAGCTCAAGGACAGTGGAGAGTTTCAAAAATCTGAGGGTCTTTGATAGGACAAGCATGGAGAAACTGTTTTCTCTGGCATGTAGGGTGCAGCTAGATGATGCAAGATTCAAAATAACCAACAAAAGAAGTAGAGAAGAAATTATTATGGACCAGGCCAAACCCTCTCAAAACATATCAAGGAGACAGCCAAGACTGTAACATTTTATTTTGTTTAAAGGCAAATGTAAGGTATGGTGTTCCTGATATTAATCGATTGATCTCTTTGTTCGGCAACATTCCCCAGGGTCCCACCAGTAACTGCATGAGTCCTACTCTGGTTTGCCTTAACCAAAGTGCAACACCTCACATTTATCTAAATTAAACTTCATCTGCCGCTTCTGTGCCCATTGGCTCACCTGATCAAGATCCCACTATACGACCAATTTGGTGTCATTTGCAAACTTACTAAGCATATCTCCTATAGTCATATCTAAATACTTTATATAAATGAAAAAAGCAGTGGAACCAGCACCAATCCTTGTGGCATGTTGCTGATCATAGGTCTCCAGTCTGAAAAACTACCCTCTACCATGTGATGGTAGACTGGTTAGGGGAGGCGATGGCCTAGTAGTATTATGGCTGGACTGGACTATTAATCCAGAGACCCAGATAACATTCTGGGGATCCGCGTTCAAATCCTGCCATGGAAGATGGTGGAATTTGAACTCAATAAATATTTGGAGTTACGAATCTAATAATGACTGCGAATGCACTATTGATTGTTGGAAAAACCCATCTGGTTCACTGATGTCCTTTAGGGAAGCAAACTGCCATTCCTACCTGGTCTGGCCTACATGTGACTCCAGACCCACAGCAATGTGTTGATTCTTAACTGCCCTCTGGGCAATTAGGGGTGGGCAATAAATGCTGCCTGGCCAGTGATGCCCTCATCCCGTGAATGAATAAAGAAAAAACAATGTGGAACCTTTGCTGAAATCTATATTGACAACGTCTACCGCTTTGCCTTCATCAGTCTTCTCTGTCACCTCTTCAAAACACTCACTCAAATTAGCAAGGCGCAGTTTCCCACGCACAGAGCCATGCTGGCTATCTCTAATCGGTCCTTGTCTTTCCCTCAGAATCGCCTCTCATAGCTTACCGACCACTGACATCAGGCTCACCAGTCTGTAATTCCCTGACTTTTCCTTACCACTTTTCTTAAATAATGGCTCCACATTAACCACTCTCCAGTCTTCCAACAAGTCAACCGTGGCTGTTGGTGATACAAATATCTCAGCAAGGGGTCCTGGCAATCTCTCCCCTAGCTTCCCACAAATTTCTGGGAAATACCTGATCAGGTCCCAGGGATTTATCTAACTTTGTGTTTTAAGAGCTCCAGCACTCCTGTGCTGCAATATAGACACTTTTGGTCAAACTCTATGGTCAAATGACTAGGCTTTAAATGAAACACACTTTTTTCTTCTTGCAACACATTTAAAATACAAATGAAGAAGAAGAATTGGCATAACAGTAACTCTATTGAAATACTTAATAAAATAATGTATCATTTAACTACTAATCATTAAGTGTTCCAATATAGCATCATCCTATGAACATATCCTTGGCAAAGGCAAATTCAGCAAAACAGATTTCCCTCAAATGTTATTTCCCTTCCAGTCCAGGGGAAAGAAGCACCGAAAGAAACAATCTAGCAGCAGAGAGAGAACTCAATCTTTTTGCTGCAGCAGAGAGAGAGATGTATCTATCAGTTTCAACAGCCAACTCAAACCCCAACTGAAAGCAAAACTAAAACCCTGGGTCTCTGTGAGCTTGACTTCACCCACTCAAGCTTCCTGTGTCTTACTTCAAAAAAAAAACACTTAGGGAACTCAAAGCTGTTTACCAATTGCTTCTGAGGCAGACATGTCGGTACCATGGCGTCAACACCTCTCTTCAAGAGAAACAGGACAGAACATCTATTAAAGGCAGTGTATCATCACAAAATGAAGAGTAGAACACCCTATCTGAGATCAGATCTGATGGAATCACAACTTATATTACTATAGCATTTAACATCCCAAAGAACTCAACAGGAACTTTCCAAAGCAAAGTATGACATTGAACACGCAAAAATATATTATGTCAGGTGGCTACAAGCTTGGTCAAAGAGGTAGATTTACAGGAATGTTTTAAAAGATGAAATCAAAGTGGAGAAGCATAGAGAGTGTATGCAGAACTAAGGCCCTGAACAAAGTGAGGGCACCAGTGGATTAAAATTAGAGATGCAGAAGAGGCTGGAATTTGGCAAGCGCAGATATCAAGGAAGGTTGTGGGGCTGAAGAAGATTACAGAGATATGAGACTTCCTGCAAGCTAAGACATGGTCAGCAGAATTTTGGGTAACCTCAAGACTACTGAGGGCTGAATGTGGATGAGATTTTTGGCAGAAGATGGACTGAGATGGGGTGATGTTGGATGATGTTATGGAGGTGGAAGTAGGCTACCTTAGTACTGACTTCCACTTGAGGTTAGAAATTCATCTTAGGAGCGAATGTGGCACCTAGATGCTTTAAAAGTTCAATGGGACTTGGTATATGAAGTGGATTAACTTGCTGGATTACTGTGAGAAAGGTGGGGTACCAGGTGGAATTTCAAAGAGTGGGCACAAGAAAGATAGGTTGATTGACCTGTTTTTCTGTTCCCCAATGCTCTGTACCCCTGCTCCAACGGGCATAAAAGGTGGTGCTAATTGGCTTAGTCAACCAGCCAACACAACTAAAATTGATTGTGGGATCTTGCTATGTGAAAATTGACTGCTGGATCTACAACCATGTCCATGCTTCAGAAGTAATTAATTGAGTGTGAGGGAGGCTCCTGTGTCTGTGACAAATACTTTTTAAATGCAAGTCCTTTGCAAACCACAATAGACCTTTTCATTAAATCGAGCTGAAAGTCTGAATGCCTTTGTGGAACAACATAATGGTGAGACGTAATGTTTCTATAAATATAAACAGAGTCAGAAATGTGGGCTAACTGTCCTGAACAGGAAACTGTTTGAACAACTAAATTAGCCTTCAGTCGGGAGACCGTGAGGAGTTATGTTACTGTGTGTAATTGTTTGGAAGTGCCACTGAATGACATCATAATTAAACAGATAACATCTGGAGGATTTTTTTTTTCTTTTTTTTCAAATTTACAACTGTCAGATCCCTCTCACAACTGCATTTCCAACCTGGGAACTGCACATCAGTTGAATTCAGACAGCAATGTTTTAACACTGAGGCATTCCACTGAACAGTGGTGCAATTGGGTGTTGCCTCTCTGAATCCAATGGCTCCTCTCTTGACCTGGATCAAAAAGGTAAACAACTAATTTGATAAGGTCAGTAATCAAACCACGCCAGCTTATAGTCCAACAGGTTTATTCGAAAACACAAGCTTTCTGACCCTTGCTCCTCCTTCAGGTGTTAGTGAGAAATGGTAGTTTCAGACACGGAATTTATAAGTAAGAGATCAAACGGTCACATCACTGATGAGGATATATTAAACAAACCTAAGATGCTGTTAAATCTTTAATCAGTTAGAAAGTTTTAGTTGATTAATATGTACCTGTAAATCCCTGAATTCCTTTCAAGTCACTGTCCTGAGAGAACTAAAGTTTTTATCAGTGTAAAGAAGAGGTGACATTTTGGTTCAGATAATGTATGTTCCAGACCTTGTTTAGAATCTGTTTGCGTTTTGGTTTGAAATCAGACTGGTTTTGTTCCTAAAGTAGGAATTTATACAGTGCCACGTTGATTATCTACAAATTGTGCGCTTTTTGAACAAAATAGAATGTGTCTGCAAATACGAATTCACCCCATAGATTTATGTGTGTGTGTGCGCGCGCGTGTGTGTGCGTGAGAGAGAGAGAGGGAGAGAGAACGTGTGCGTGTGTGAGAATGAGGGAGAGACTGTGTGTCTGAGGGGGAAGGGAGGGAGTGTGTGCGTGTGAGTGAGAGACAGTGATGGGGAGAGAGAGAATGTGTGTGTGTGAGTGAGGGGGGAGAGAGTGTGTGTGTGTGAGAGTGAGGAGGGAGAGAGAGAGAGTGTGTGTGTGAGAGTGAGGGGGGAGAGAGAGAGAGTGTGTGTGTGAGAGGGAGGGGGGAGAGAGAGAGAGAGAGTGTGTGTGAGAGTGAGGGGGGAGAGAGAGAGAGTGTGTGTGAGTGAAGGGGGGAGAGAAAGTCTGTGTGTGAGAGTGAGGAGAGAGACTGTGAGTGAGGGAGAGACAGGTAGTGTGTGTGAGAGTGAGGGGAGAGAGAGAGAGAGACAGTGTGTGTGAGAGTGAGGTTGGGGGGGAGAGAGAGAGAGACATTGTTTGTGAGAATGACGGGAGAGAGAGAGACAGTGTGTGAGAGTGAGGGGGGTAGAGAGAAACAGTGTGTGAGAGAGTGAGGGGGCAAGAGAGACTGTGTGTGAGAGTCAGTCGGGGGGAAGAGAGAGACAGTGTGTGTGAGAGCGGGGGGGGGG